>NC_084748.1:31920884-32013384 GCF_033978785.1 Entelurus aequoreus
CACCGTTGTATTGCACACTCGACATAGATACTTTTTAACATTTATTTTGTAATTTATGATTGGCCTCACGCGGGCTGGACAGGGACGCACAAAGGGCCGGATGTGGCCCGCGGGCCGCAGAATGCCCAGGTCTGCTTTAGAGTAATATGATTTAAGTAAAAATAAAAAGTAGTTATCCAAATAATTACTTGCATGAGTATTTGGTAAAAAAATAAATACTTAAGTACTGAGTAACTAGTGAGTAACTTCTGATTTATATAGTAGCACTTTTTTTTAAATGGTACTTGCACTACAACTGTAGTTGGCGTGTGTATGTGTGTGTGTGTGCGCATGTTTAAGAGACAGAGAAACTCTACAACGGCATGTGCCACAAAAGTTGCACACTTTACAGTTGCTTATGACATATTAACAGGGTTAAAGTTAGCATATGCACAGTAAAACATACACGTGCAAAACCTAAAAAAAAAACATCTACAACTTACTAAAACATGTTTCTCTAGTTGGAAGCAGAATTTTGGTAAGCTGAAATGTGAATATTTCTACTGACACAGATGACAGCACATGATATGAATGTTATTTTTCATTGTTTGCAAATAAACATTGACATTGCCTTGTCTGATGTCATGTCACTTTTTACAGTGTGTAGTTTGAGTGTGGTCATGTGACTGCTAGGCTCCATTTAATTGGTGAAATGGAGTGAAACGTCACTAGTGCTTACATTGGATTGATGAAACAGAGTCATGTGATAGTGCTCGAGCTTGTGACAGTGCCTCTCTAACAATCCAAGAGAATGCATCTTTGCAAGCAGTAATCAATAGATTCTGAATAATGATAATATTGATGATGTAAACAAATGTAGTAATTGGAACGAAACTCAATGTAAGAGAGTAAACCTAGAGTTTCTACTTTGCAAAAATACTCACGTAAAAGTAAAATGTATGTTGCATTAAAACTACACTGACAAATACAATCTAAAAAGTTGCTTGAGTAAAAGTAACGGAATGTATGTAGCCCACATTTGCGTAAAAGGTCCCATATTATACTCTTTTTCAGATATTTTAAATATGTCTCAAAGGTCCCACAATACTGTATTTGAAAAGTGTGTTGTTCAAAATCTAGCTTCGATGCTGGAATTTAGACAATGTAAAAGCATTGCTGTTAAGGTTGAAACATTATGAAAATGTCCTGTCCCATTTAATGTGACCGTGGTTATCATTGACACGGTATTGTTGAATATGCTTAAAAGTAATTTTAATACCAAAAAAAATAAGTCATTTTAACCACACTGAAATCTTTTAACCAAGTTTGATTTCTAAATAAACAACAGACACAGAACTACAGAAGAAAATGTAAACATTGTTTGGCTTCCACACTACACAGTACACACCACTATACACTCCGATTGACAGTTTAGACCAGAGCTATTCAACTAGAGCCCTGGGGGCCAAATCCGGCCAGGTAATGACACAATAACAGCCCCACAAATTCAGTTCAAACTTGTATTTTTGCAGAAAATACCTAAAAACAGTAGAGTGCTCCTGTTGTATAGAGGAACTTAGGTGGGTGTAAACACATTGGCAGATCCTTGCATTGACATTTTAACCTTGCTAGCAAACATAGATCACCAAATCTGTGATTTCCATAAATGTGGTGTTCCTCAAGTCACCCCTTTTAAGTCCTCTTCTTTTTGGCAGTTCAATTTTTTTCGTAATGTGATTTATGTACAGTATCTAAAGCGTAGCTTGTTTAGGTCAGATGCAGTGAGTGATCATTTGTTCAACTTCATTAGTTTAACTGTACTAGTGGTGTTCCCCAAGGTTCCGTTTTAGGTCCTCTTTTCCTTCTCATTTGGGCTATTCAACTGATGGCCCACGTGTTCAGTTCAAAAACCTGTGAGACACTCACATTTTTGCAGCAGGTTCTTAAAGCAGCATTAAGTAACTTTTCAACCTACATCAAATATTTTCATTAACTTTTGGGATGATACATCGACTTACAACTAGTTGAATGCCACCTCTGGCATGGCCTGAAGGTGTCTGTATCGCTCTAACTGGCACTTAGCAACAGTGAGGCGGGTGGCTGGAAGCCTGCCACACAAAAATACTACAAATGTGCTGATTTGCTTTAGGGCGTATGTCACCCCCCCTTTCCCATTCATTAAAGAGATGGAAGTCAAATGAATAGACACCAGCTTGATAGTTCGCAGTTCCACACAACCTCCTTCGAAAAAACTCTCCCACCGGTCTTTCTTTGCTTCGAACCTGCATCCGCCCCGATACATTATTGATAGTAGCGTCATGTTTGTAGCACAATCCAAGATCATTTCTTGATAGTGTCTGCTATTTAACATCAACATAGCCATTAGAGACGTAATATTTGCCACTATTATAGCCGACACCATGTCGGTTTGACGCTATATGCGCTAGTCATCATGAGAAATGTGGTCTTCTCCTGGCAAAATACTACCGCTTTGGTATCCAAAATCAACCAAAACTGAAAGTTCTCAAGTGTTTTTTTAAAAACACTACAGTCTGTCGAAGAGATGATGGTTGTCTAACTTTTTTGCAGAAGGTCCTTAAAAACAGCAGCATGCGTCAGTAACTCTGAAAAAATAAATAGACCTAAACGACGTTGATTAAAGACTAATAGTGAAGGGATCCTTAGCTTTCTGGAAATGTTGCCCCCAAAACAATTACTTCAACATCCCCGGTTTAGTCTTTATGTGACCCAACACACATTAACTGAAGTTAATCCACATAAGTGCAACGCAATATTTGATATAACAAATATGAAATACCGTAATTTCCGGACTATAAGCCGCACCTGACTATAAGCCGCACCAGCTAAATTTAGGGGGAAATACAGATTGCTTCATGTATAAGCCGCACCCGACTATAACCCGCAGGGTTTTGATGTGTAATTACCGTAGTATATAGGGGTTCCTGCTACCACGGAGGGGATTGTCGGGACAGAGATGACTGTTTGGGAACGCAAAGCGTCCCATTTATTAACAATAAATCTTTCAATCATTCAATCAAACTTTCACATCTTTGACATGGCGAACAGCATTCATGCAGAGTACAAATAATACAACGGTGCAAAGTAATACAAAGTGCTCGCCTGTACGTTATCAAAATAACCAGCCTACCGGTATATGAAAAGTCAGTCTTTAATCATTGTGTCATCGTCTTCCTCCTGCGTACTAAAACCACCGAAATCCTCTTCGTCGGTGTCGGAGAAGAACAGGCCGTATATAAGCCGCACCGTTGTATAAGCCGCAGGGACCAGAACGAGGGGAAAAAGTAGCGGCTTAATGTGTATTCTGTTGCACACCCGACACAAGATAATGCAAGATATGGGGAGTGTGAATGTTGTCTGTCTACCTGTATTGGCCCTGCGATGAGGTGGCGACTTGTCCAGGGTGTACCCCTACATCGCCTTCCGCCCGAATGCAGTTGAGATAGGCTCCAGCACCCCCCGCGACCCCGAAAGGGACAAGCGGTAGAAAATGGATGAATGCTATACTAAGAAATCTTCCAGCCTCACAGACAGAACAGATCTCAGTATCGACTTGGTTTATATTTGCTGTGCACCAAGAGATTGTAACAGCTGGTGGTGCGCATGTGTGCGATAGTATGCTACATCGCCCAGAAACTTCAATCCTTTTCAAAGAAGCCTTGTGCAATGTTTTTAAATCGTGTATGAGCAGTTATGGTGTGTGTGTAATCTAGCAGGTGTAAGCCCGTCATTCTCAGTGGTGTTTGAGTCCGCGGGGAGCCATGGAGCAGCGGTGGAAGACAAACAAGACTGCGAGCATATGTGGCAGCTCCCTGGGCAACACTTAAAGAACGCTGCAGCCAGTCTGTCACCAGCCTCTCAGCCCCATCACACGCACGTAAATACAGTAATTACACAAGGACATCAAATTAAGACGCTTTGCAAAAACACAGAGATAATTGCAGCCCACCGCTGATCTTCTTTGCAAATTGACCAAAACCTCAAAACCAAAGGACGAGGATGTACATGTTTACACACAAATTACACCCTGAGGGATAACTTGGCACCGTGACCGCAACAAAAAGCCACGAGGTGTCGGATGCTAATTTGGTGGGATGTGAATACACGGATGTTTCCTCATGCGAAAACACCAGCTTGGGTGGGAAAAAATAGTCAAAGAAATAAAAAGCAGGAGTAAGATGAGCGAATGATTACATATAAACTATGGTTGTATGGTATACCAGTATTGGTATAGTACCGCGATAATAATGAACCCTATTCGGTACTATACCACCTCTGAAAAGTACCAGTCCACCACCTCCCCGCCCCCCGGCCCCCGTCGTAGTCATGGCGTGTCATTGCTGGTTTACGAGCAGACAAGCATGTTCGGCAGCGCACAATCACAGAGTACTTACAAGCAGACACAGTGTGTAGACAGAAAAGGGAGAACAGACGCATTTTGGCTTAAAAACTAACGATAAAGGTGAAGTTATAACACTGAAACGCCCTCAGGAAGAGGTGCTTTAAGACATGGCTAGCTAACTAGTGGCAGAAGTCCAGCCCCAGTCGGCAGTGTTTTAGCTACTTCTAAATCACTAATTCTCGCCTCCATGGCGACAAATAAAGTAAGTTTCTTACAAGTATCATCCCTGCAAGAGAAGGAATAGCTAAACATGCTTCACTACACACCGTAGCTCACCGGCGTCAAAATGTAAACAAACGCCATTGGTGGATCTACACCTAACATCCACTGTAATGATTTCAAGTACAGTAGCGTATCTAGTCGATACTACTATGATTACGTCGATATTTTTTGGCATCACAACATCATCTTTCATTTTTTAAAAACGTATATTATGTTTATAAACTCTGTATGTCCCTGGACACATGAAGACTTTGAATATGACCAATATATGATCCTGTAGCTACTTGGTATCGGATTGATACCCAAATTTGTGGTATCATCCAAAACTAATGTAAAGTTTTAAACAAGAGAAAAATAAGTGATTATTACATTTTAACAGAAGTGTAGATAGAACATGTTAAAAGAGAAAGTAAGCACATATAAACAGTAAATGAACAAGTAGATGAATAATTCATTTTCTACCACTTGTCCCTCATAATGTTGACAAAATAAAAGAATGATAAATGACACAATATGTTACTGCATACGTCAGCAGCTAAATTATGAGCTTTTGTTTGCTTACTTACTACTAAAAGACAAGTTGTCTTGTATGTTCACTATTTTATTTAAGGACAAACTTGCAACAAGAAACATATGTTTAATGTAACCTAAGATTTTTTGTTATAATAAAGCCAATAATGCAATTTTTTGTGGTCCCCTTTATTTAGAAAAGTACCGAAAAGTATCAAAATAATTTTGGTACCGGTACCAAAATATTGGTATCGGGACAACACTAATATAAACATTTTATTATGGAGCAAAAGAGTATTCGGTGGTAACCTTCACACACTGTGGAAAAGACTACGGGAATAAAGTAGTAATTTGTAGGAATGTAACGGTAAGGTCTTAAAATCCTCATAATAATGCTGTGACGTGTGACGGTATTCAACATAAACTTGGTGAGTGTAGTTTTATATATAACATTTACATATAACATTAGATTCCGTGATACAAAATATTCAATTTGGTCTATGCTAAAGCTTTTAATACTATGGTTATGTCTTAATAATGCATGTTGTTGACACGTTTGAGCTGTGTCCCGCAAATCTGACAGCGACAAGAGAACGACCGTGTCCTCAACGCAGTGTAGCGTCCTCTCTTGCAAACTAGCGGCGAACGGTCCTCCACAGTGCAAAGCCGCTTGTAAGTCACTAATCTTCGCCTCCATGGCGGAAAATCAACTACGTTGAGTTGAGTTAAGTAGGCTAAGAGGATGGGAAATAGCTAAACCTGCTCCGCTACATACCATTGAAGGATAAAATAAGCCATGCTAGTCGCTAAGCTACACCTCTTAAACGTAAATAGAGGTGGGCGGATCGATACAAATATCGACAGTAACGATACCAAGTATAGTACCAGTATATGGTCGTGCCTACACTTATTAGATTGACATTTTTTAGTATCACTAAATCTTTTGTTATTGTTTACAAACTCTCAAAATAGGTCCCTATAATAGGCAGAAATAGTAGGTAATCATTTTTAATAGATTTAATAGATATTGTTACACCGCCATCCTGTGTTTTTGTCTGATTATCATTGTGATCAAAAATGTAATCATTCAAAAATAGTGACACTTTTAATTATGAATGTGACCAATACTGTAATTACTCCTCGGTATTGGAAGGATTTATACCTAAATTTATAGTATTGCCCAAAATAATGTAAATTATCCAAACAAGAGAATAGGAACCTTATTACAATTTAATAGAAGTGTAGAAAGAACCATGTTACAACAGAAAGTAACCAAATGTTAACTGTAAATCAGCAAGTAGAATAATAAATGATAAATAATAAATATAAATAATGATAGTTTTGACAAAATAATACAACAGGAATTGATGTAATATGTTACTGCGTACGTCAGCAGACAAATTTAGAGTCTTTGTAACCCATTTTGAAATGCTTCTGCTATCATTTATATGCCTAATATATATATATATATATATATATATATATATATATATATATATATATATATATATATATATATATATATATATATATATATATGTCTTAATTAGGTTATCAAAAAAAAAAAAAAATAGTGCTTGATACCGTGGTAGAGCGTAATATGTATGTGTGGGAAAAAAATCACAAGACTATTTCATCTCTACAGGCCTGTTTCATGAGGGGTTTCCTCAATCATCAGGAGATTTATATATATATATGTATATATATATATATATATATATGTATATATATATATATATATATATAATTATATATATATATATATATATATATATATATATATATATATATATATATATATATAATTTTTTTCTCTTTTTTCTTTCTTAGGCCATATTACCCATCCCTATTCATCATGCATGCTTTTGGACTGTGTGAGTACCATGCAGGGTAAACCCACGCAAGCACTGGGAGAACATGCAAACTCCGCAGAGACCCAAAAACCTCCTGACATGCTGCTAACCACATTCCACCGTGCTGCCTTGCGTCAGTTTTCCACCGAGCATAGCTTCTGCTATAAATCTTTATAAATCACCTTGAGAACAGGCTTGTTTAATGGGAGTATGGGAACATAACAAGAGTTTAATGAAAGCTGAAAAAGCAAAAATCATTCGTCTTCTAGTGTTGTAGCGTATTCAAATGCAAGATGGATGGATATATGCCACCGTCTCTCTTGTGTCTTTTCACAAAACAAAGAAATGGCTTCCATATTCAGCCCAAGCCACAAAATGGCAAATGACAAATATTCAGCCGAGGGGGCGGTCGACTCTTTGCTAACCTATGCGGCAGTCGGTAGAATAGCAAACGGACCAACAACAGGAGAAATAAATGACTTTCTGGACAAAGGCAGCTGCAAAGCAGAGAGCATTTCTCCTGAGGCTAAAACGGGGAATGAGAGAGGCGGGGGAGGAGGCGAGGGAGGGTGTACATCACCTTGTGCGGCGCTCCATATCATTTGCATGGGTTATACTCTCCAAGGCCCCCACCATGCAAATGACTTATAACGTGGAAATAGAGAGACTTTGGAGTTGCTGTCAGCAGTGAATTTATACGTGATTGCCTGACAGGCTCCGTGTCCTAAATCATTTTCAATTAGATGACACTTTCAATATCCCGCCTCTGATTTAGAGATATTAAAAACTTCTCCACAATTCTCCACAGTTGAAAGCACGCACGCTTATCTGCAGCCCTGCACAGCCCGCCGCTCTCTCTTTCTCACTCTCTCGCTCTCTCTCTTCTTTTCATCACTGGTTTCTCATCTCTTTAAAAAAGGTAAACCTTTAAAAGTGAGGAGGGGACGCCCGTCCTTGCATTTCAAATGGGAGGAGAGTTGCCATTGGTTGTATATTCCCCAGGTCGCTCATTGTCACGTTCAAGAGACAAATGCACAAAAATGTGTGTTCCAGTGAGGATGCAGGAATACAAGCGAAGACCATGTCTGTTTACAGAAAGGGTTAGGCTAGGCCTGGTTGACATTTATTCGGAATTTAAAGGCCTACTGAAACCCACTACTACCGACCACGCAGTCTGATAGTTTATATATCAATGATGAAATCTTAACATTGCAACACATGCCAATACGGCCGGGTTAACTTATAAAGTGCAATGTTAAATTTCCCGGGAAATATCCGGCAGAAAACGTCTCGGTATGATGACGTTTGCGCGTGACGTCACGGATTGTGCGGAAGTATTGGGACACCATCGTGTCCCAATACATACAGCGTTTGTTTTCATCACAAAATTCCACAGTATTCTGGACATCTGTGTTGGTGAATCTTTTGCAATTTGTTTAATGAACAATGAAGACAGCAAAGAAGAAAGCTGTAGGTGGGATCAGTGTATTAGCGGCTGACTACAGGCTACAGCAACACAACCAGGAGGACTTTGAGTTAGATAGCAGACGCGCTACCGTGAGTACAGCTTTGGCTTCCAAACATTTGATCGCTTGCCCGTCCGTGCGTGCCGCTATGTGCATGTCACGTACGTAACTTTGGGGAAATATATGTGCTGTATGAACTTTGCGGAAGTGAACGGTACTTTGGGCTGTGGGATTGAGTGTGTTGTGCAGGTGTTTGAGTTGTATTGGTGGGTTATATGGACGCGAGGGGGGAGGTGTTTGTTATGTGGGATTAATTTGTGGCATATTAAATATAAGCCTGGTTGTGTTGTGACTAATAGAGTATATATATGTCTTGTGTTTATTTACTGTTTTAGTCATTCCCAGCGGAATATCAGATCCCACCCGCCTCTCACAGCATCTTCCCTATCTGAATCGCTTCCACTGCCCTCTAATCCTTCACTCTCACTTTCCTCATCCACGAATCTTTCATCCTCGCTCAAATTAATGGGGTAATCGTCGCTTTCTCTGTCCGAATCGCTCACGCTGCTGGCGTCCATGATTGAAAACAATGTGCAGATGTGAGGAGCTCCACAACCTGTGACGTCACGCTACTTCCGGTACAGGCAAGGCTTTTTTATCAGCGACCAAAAGTTGCGAACTTTATCGTCGATGTTCTCTACTAAATCCTTTCAGCAAAAATATGGCAATATCGCGAAATGATCAAGTATGACACTTAGAATGGATCTGCTATCCCCGTTTAAATAAGAAAATCTCATTTCAGTAGGCCTTTAAGACAGCGTTTTTGCTAAATCGTCCCTGTGTTTCCAACAGTCGCTGCCATAAAAAAGTTACCACATGGTGCTGGCAAGCTAAAAAACCACGAAACTCACAAACAACCTTTAAGCGTTCCGTCAATGGCAACACATCAAGCTAAGTGAGCATCGATCTTGAATCTCTTTAAAAAAAAAAACCTCATGCATTCACATTCTGCTCGCACAGCCCTCTGTCTGCCCTTTGTGTAAGCTGTCTTTCAAGTAGTGAATTTAACGACACTGTTGCATGTGCCTAGGATGTGTGATAAACCTCGGCCCACATACATTTAACTAAAAGCATCTGCATGCAACGACTTCATCCAACCTTTATTTACGGCCATAAAACTGACAACGAGCAGTCCTCATCAAAAGCTACTACGAAACTGCGCAAAAGGTGTAAGCTCTTTTTGATGCTTCAATTGGACGATTTTCAAGCACTATAAGGTCTGTATAGTACTGAGGGAGGAGGAAATAATTGATTCTTGGATGCATCACGATTGGGACATGGACGATACCAAAGAGTGATTGTACAAAGGAGACCTGCAATTTTTAGGGAATGTTGCCCATCATTCACAACCCTTATGTGAGACAAGAAAACAGTTTTCATACACTTGTAAAGAACATAATGTCATGGCTGTCTTGAGTTTCCAATAATTTCTACAACTCTTATTTTTTGTGATAGAGTGATTGGAGCACATACTTGTTGGTCACAAAAAACATTCATGAAGTTTGGTTCTTTTATGAATTTATTATGGGTCTACTGAAAATGTGACCAAATCTGCTGGGTCAAAAGTATACATACAGCAATGTTAATATTTGGTTACATGTCCCTTGGCAAGTTTCATCGCAATAAGGCGCTTTTGGTAGCCATCCACAAGCTTCTGGCAAGCTTCTGGTTGAATTTTTGACCACTCCTCTTGACAAAATTGGTGCAGTTCAGCTATAGCTGATAGTAGTATTGTTGATCTTCTGTTTATCCTTCCAGTCAGTGGCTTATTTCTTTTGTTTCTATCTGCATTTAAGCACGATGCTATCATGTTAGCTACGTAGCTAAAGTGCTTCACCGATGTATTGTCGTGGAGATAAAAGTCACTTTCATTTTCAAGAGGATGTAGTATCCGAGGTGGTTTAAAATACAAATCCGTGATCCACAATAGAAAAAGGAGAAAGTGTGGAATCCAATGAGTCCTTTTACCTAAGTTACGGTCAGATCGAAAAAAGTTACATCCTGCACTGCACGCTAGTCCTTCACTCTCACGTTTCTCATCCACAAATCTTTCATCCTCGCTCAAATGAATGGGGTAATCGTCGCTTTCTCGGTCCGAATCGCTCTCGCTGCTGGTGTAAACAATGCAAATTGAAACTTGCCAAGGGACATGTAACCAAATATTAACATTGCTGTATGTATACTTTTGCCCCCCGCGACCCCGAAGGGAATAAGCGGTAGAAAATGGATGGATGGATAGATACTTTTGACCCAGCAGATTTGGTCACATTTTCAAAAGACTCAGAATAAATTCATAAAATAATCAAACTTCATGAATGTTTTTTGTGACCAACAAGTTTGTGCTCCAATCACTCTATCACAAAAAATAAGAGTTGTAGAAAGTATTGGAAACTCAAGACAGCCATGACATTATTTCCTTCACAAGTGTATGTAAACTTTTGACCACGACTGTATGTGACAGCGCTCTAGGCTTAAATAGTAAGTGCTATTAAAACACGCAAAACTTCTATATTGACGCATAAAACAACAATGTCCGACCTCTGCCAAGAATGTAGGACGTGAAAAACAATCATTGTGTGTGTTTGTCAGTAGGTGGGATACTTACTGCTTCATGGAGGATGATGATATTCTGTGGGGTGGACAGTTCCGCTGATGCCACAGTGACTCACAAATTGAATTGATTCAGATATTCGCCAAAATAAACTGTAATATGGTCATAAATGGCTGTTCCACTATGTGAAAATGACTGTTGGGATGGCCTAAGCCTTTGTAACCGCCCTATAATAAAACCTCTTGTGCAACTGCCACTATTTATTTTTATTAGACTCTCTGTCTATCACTCTCACAACGCACTGAAAATGGGAGAAAAAACGCTTTTGCGTCAATCTTAAAGGCAATAAACAGTGACAACCAAAAGCCCATTTGAAAGTGCGTCACTCTCAAGCTTGATCCCTTGCAAACACTCCACAAAACAGCCTCGCGCTTTAAAGCAATAACATCTGGAAGATGGTAATGGACGTGCACTAAGCGAGGATCCCGCGTAAGCAAATGGCAAACCCTCCCATCGTCATTACAGTCGACCTGGCGAACTTCAATCGTCACCACCGCCGCACTGTCAGAAGCAATAAAACCAAAAGCTTAGATGGACATCTCCAATCTGTGTGACATGCTGCCCACCACCTCATCCCCCACCCCCACCTCCACTTTATACTTTAGTCTCTCTCACCCTATCCCACCTATCCCATCTCTCCCTCTTATCTGCGCCCATTCCTCCTCCTCCTCCTCCTCCTCCTCCTCCTTTCGCCGCTCATGGTGTGATTGTGTGAGGGGCAAGTCCTGCTGACAGGCCTGTGCAGGGGCGATAACGCCGGCAACCGAACAATGGGGGCAAAATTGTAGAGACTAATGGAAAGGAGTTGGAGGTGGAAGCGGATCAGAGACATAAATCAGAGCGCCTGGCACTGATGGGGCTCTACAGCAGCAATAAGAGAGGCAATACCTCTTAGAAGCGGGCACAGGATATAGCAGAGAGGTCCTCCATCCTCCTCCTCCTTGTCACAGATTGAGAGAACACACGTGATAAATCACCTGACAAAGAGACGAGGTACGCAAAATTAGAACAACAACAAAAGAAGCCATATATACAGCTTTTCCTCATAGATTTAGATTTGACACTCTACACTTTGTGAAGGGCAACATTAAGCGTGTCAATCTCTATTGAGGGAGCGAGTGCAAAAGGGGGAAGACATTGAAAGTGATAACCAGCCAGGATGGATGAGTCACATTTTACCTTAATGGTGTTCACCTATTCACAGTTTAAAGATAATGGACAGAGCCACTTAGCAATTACAGGCAGAATTAAAAGAGCTTCTCTCATTTCCATTCTGACTCACTGCCTTTCTTATGCAGTCTTTTTGTCTTCTTCTTCTTCCTACAAGTCATTGTTTATAAGTATCGCAAAGTAAATTAATTTCTTCCACATTTTTTTCTGCATGAAGAGTGATTTAAGGGCAAAGAGGCTGAACAAGGAGGCTTTTAGCGACTTGTAATTTACGACCTGGCTTGGCTGCAAATGGATGTTATTCATGTTTGAATTAGCTACTTTTAAGCAAAATGACATGACCGATATTTCCCGGGGCGCCTGAATTCACGATCTGCCATTATGGACTATGTCAGTGAGACCTCAGATTAGTATAAAGAAACTTCGATTCATCTAACATTAATAGATCGAGGCTTTTTGCAACACTTTTGTCTCCCCCGAGAGAAGAGTAGCCTCAACAAGGAGTGAAAAGAGTAGAAAAATTGAGGAGAGACACAGGTGGGCAGAAAAGCCAAACATTGTACTCAAGTAAAAGTTGTTTGGGGCCACAACCATGTGGGGGGGTCACAAGTTTATGGCGCCCGGTCACTTCAGTTGCTGATCATCAACATGGTTGTTCTACTTTGATAGACTGAATTACCTCATGGTTACAATTATGTTTCTGCTAAACTTTTATTCAGCGGCGAGTCAACAAGTCTTGGTAATAGTTTTAGTTTGGTTTAACAGCATCGTGGTCGCATGCATTCAAAAGCCCATAGAGATAATTGCGAATTTTTAGCATCGCTTTAAAGGCCGTCATCATAAAAGGTCACAAAATCACAAAACGACCATATTTCTACAGTGACCGTACTATTTAAGTTTTTATTGTAGCCGAACCTTTTCTATAAAGATACAATGTCTAAATAATTTTTTTTTTTTTTTTTTTTTAATAGTTTTTCCCCATTTATTTTGTTATGTTTACTTTTTCAATTAATACTGAAGCTGCAGAGCAGTTTTGAATTGAGATGGTAGATATCATATTTCCCCTTGAACCAACAATCTTTTAGTTCACCGCTTCAGATACATTTTGGATAGAGATGTCCGATAATGGCTTTTTTGCCGATATCCGATATTGTCCAACTCTTAATTACCGATTCCGATATCAACCGATACCGATATATACAGTCGTGGAATTAACACATTATTATGCCTAATTTTGTTGTGATGCCCCGCTGGATGCATTACACAATGTAACAAGGTTTTCCAAAATAAATCAACTCAAGTTATGGAAAAAAATGCCAACATGGCACTGCCATATTTATTATTGAAGTCACAAAGTGCATTATTTTTTTTAACATGCCTCAAAACAGCAGCTTGGAATTTGGGACATGCTCAAGGAGGACATGAGGAGATTGAGGTGGGCGGGGTTTTAAGGGGGGAGGGTAGCGGGGGGTGTATATTGTAGCATCCCGGAAGAGTTAGTGCTGCAAGGGGTTCTGGGTATTTGTTCTGTTGTGTTTATGTTGTGTTACGGTGCGGATGTTCTCCCAAAAGGTGTTTGTCATTCTTGTTTGGTGTGGGTTCACAGTGTGGCGCATATTTGTAAAAGTGTTAAAGTTGTTTATACGTCCACCCTCAGTGTGACCTGTATGGCTATTGATCAAGTATGCCTTGCATTCACTTGTGTGTGCAAAAAGCTGTAGACATTATGTGACTGGGCCGGCATGCAAAGGCAGTGCCTCTAAGGTTTATTGGCGCTCTGTACTTCTCCCTACGTCCGAGTACACAGCGGCTTTTAAAAATTTCATACATTTTACTTTTTGAAACCGATACAGATAATTTTTAAACCAATACCGATAATTTCCGATATTTCATTTTAAAGCATTTATCGCCCGATAATATCGGTAGTCCGATATTATCGGACATCTCTAATTTTGGACATTATCTGGAATATAAATAATAACTATTGAACATATTGGCTTAAGCTGTTACCAAGGTGGTCTGTTTATTGTTCATATGTAATCAATAGGAACTAATCCCATGACCGGATAAAGACATCTCTGGTATTTATAGTCCGATTAGCAAGAATAATGATGTCACACTTACAATTGTTACCTTGGCGTAAAAATGCCTCAGCAAAGATTATTCTGACAAACAGAACAGCGAGTGAGTCACGCCCTCAAACTCTCTAACTTTTAGCCAGTTGGCAGGCAAGGAAAACGGAGCGACAAAAGATCCAGAAGACTCATGTTACAATTGAGGGTGTGCTCATAGGAGAGAGGCTGCACTTACGACTCTCAATACGAAAAAAATGTATACTTTAAATAAGTTATTTTCATATAATAAATATTTTAATGATCCACAAGCAATGTGGGGAAAAAGTGAAAAGTAGGGCAAAAGTCAACAAAATGAGTAAAAAAACTCAAGCAAAACAAGACAAAAAACTCAAGCAAAACCTAATTAAAATAAAAAAACAACAAAACACAAATTCAAAACACAACAGTTACATTCATAAAACGCCTGTATTGTAGCTGTTTGTATTACTATTGTATTTTTTGTCAAACAATATTTATTATCCAAAAGTTTGCTTTTCTTTTTAAAAGGCACGTTAAATGTTGAGATTGTGCTGTTCTGGGAAGGCCAAGCATGAATTGATTTGAGTTTATTTCAATGAGCGGGGCTGCTTTATGATACGAGCATTTTGAGTCACGAAGGGCAGCACGGTGCGACAGGGGTTAGTGCATGTGCCTCACAATACGAAGGTCCTGGGTTCGATCCCCAGGCTCGGGGTCTTTCTGTGTGGAGTTTGCGTGTTCTCCCCGTGGGTGCGTAGCTTTCCCTTTGGGTACTCCGGCTTCCTCCCACCTCCAAAGACATGCACCTGGGGATAGGTTGATTGGCAACAGCACCCCCCGCGACCCCGAAAGGGACAAGTGGTAGAAAATGGATGACTGGATGGATGTATACTTGATGTGAAAAAAACAAAGATCATTAACAAAAATATTAAAGGACACCAAAACGCATCAATTGACGTTGTTTTAATCAGCCCATCATATATCAATGATGAAATCTTAACATTGCAACACATGCCAATACGGCCGGGTTAGATTAGTAAAGTGCAATTTTAAATTTCCCGCGAAATGTCCTGCTGAAAACGTCTCGGTATGATGACGTTTGCGCGTGACGTCACGGATTGTAGCGGACATTTTGGGACACCATTGTGGCCAGCTATTAAGTCGTCTGTTTTCATCGCAAAATTCCACAGTATTCTGGACATCTGTGTTGGTGAATCTTTTGCAATTTGTTTAATGAACAATGGAGATAGCAAAGAAGAAAGCTGTAGGTGGGAAGCGGTGTATTAGCGGCCGTCTGCTGCAACACAAACACGTAGCCGATGTTTCATTGTTTACATTCCCGAACGATGACAGTCAAGCTTTACCATTGGCCTGGGACAAGCTTTACCATTGGCCTGGGACAACAGAGACTCTTACCAGGAGGACTTTGAGTTGGATACGCATGCTTGTGGCGATGGGACAACAGAGACTCTTACCAGGAGGATTTTGAGTTGGATATGCGCTACCGTGAATACGCAGCTGCGGCTTCCAAACATTTGATCGCTTGCCCGTACGTGCGTGCCGCTATGTGCATGTCACGTACGTAACTTTGGGGAAATATATGTGCTGTATGAACTTTGCGGAGGTGAACGGTACTTTGGACTGTGGGATTGAGTGTGTTGTGCGGGTGTTTGATTTGTATTGGCGGGTTATATGGACGGGAGGAGGGAGGTGTTTGTTATGCGGGATTAATTTGTGGCATATTAAATATAAGCCTGGTTGTGTTGTGGCTAATAGAGTATATATATGTCTTGTGTTTATTTACTGTTTTAGTCATTCCCAGCTGAATATCAGGTCCCACCCGTCTCTCACAGCATCTTCCCTATCTGAATCGCTTCCACTGCCCTCTAATCCTTCACTCTCATTTTCCTCATCCACGAGTCTTTCATCCTCGCTCAAATTAATGGGGAAATCGTCGCTTTCTCGGTCCGAATCGCTCTTGCTACTTGTGGCCATGATTGTAAACATTGTGCAGATGTGAGGAGATCCACAACCTGTCACGTCACGCTACTTCCGGTACAGGCAAGGCTTTTTTATCAGCGACCAAAAGTTGCAAACTTTATCGTCGATGTTCTCTACTAAATCCTTTAAGCAAAAATATGTCAATATCGCAAAATGATCAAGTATGACACATAGAATGGATCTGCTATCCCTGTTTAAATAAGAAAATCTCATTTCAGTAGGCCTTTAAGTCCTCTGGCAGCTATAATTATTTCACTGTTATGCTGATGACACCCAACTCTACATGCCCCTAAAGCTGACCAACACGCCGGATTGTAGTCACCTGGAGGCTAACTTTTTGCAACTTAACGCTAAGAAATCGGAAATGCGGATTATCTGCGGTCCCCTCCAAGGTTTCTCATTGTAGCCCATTGGGTTGAGTTTTTCCTTGCACTGATGTGGGATCTGAGCCTAGGATGATGTCGTTGTGGCTTGTGCAGCCCTTTGAGACACTTGTGATTTCGGGCTATATAAATAAACTTTGATTGATTGACACGTTCAGTAGATTAACTTTGTGTGTGCTATCAGGTTTGCACGTGTTTTAGTACACGCAAACCTTTAGTAAATCAGGCCCAAAATGTATTTCATGCACCATATTGGGGGAAGTCATCACTGTTACAGTTTTCTTAACAAAATCTTCCCTGTACTGAGAAACTGTATTTATGGAGGTCAGTTTTGTTTAGGCAGCACGAGATGAGACATCCTTTGTGGGGCTTAAATCTCCATTAATCATAGGCCCTGTGTTCACGACTCCTAGATAAGCGCTTGCTGTGAAGCTAGAAAAGCGAAGGGAGATGGAGGGAAGGGGGGGGGGGAGCACAGCAAAAGTGGGAGATCATAGACTTGTTAAAAAATAATAAGCTGCTGCAGAGCCAGGAGCAGAGGGCCTTGGTGAGATGGGAATTGCTGATTAAATTAAAAGCTCATTAATCAGCCCTTGACCATAACTCCCCCATAGCTCTTGTTCAGTGTTTGACTATGCCCAGTTTTTCCTGTCTCGCTGCCAAAGGAGGGGACTCTCTGCTGAGGGGCCAGGGGTAAGAGTCAACAGCACGAGTGTTGACAAGACGCTCCCAGCGTTGGTCCGGAATAAAAATAGAAATTTGGCTTTGCAATTTCCCCCCGACAAAGTTTTTCCCACATTATCCAAGTGTGCCAGCTCAACAATGGCATCAGTCCACCCGGCATACAAACTGTATATGATCACAAGAACAAAAAGCTTTGTTGGCTACATTTCTGCTGTGATTTGGCTGCAGATCTGGCAGTAGTGCAGGTATTGTGTCTGGCTGACTGTGCGGAAGAGGAGACTGTGACTGAGCGACGGCTGTGGCCATCAGAAAGCAACGCGACTTGCATGATGATGATGATGATGATGAAGTGCTTTCGTGACGCGGAGTGGCTGCTTCATAATGGCGGTGATTATGCTGCGGTCATTAAACCTATGCGGTACATCACGGCTGATCAAATCAAATGTATATTGTGAAATTAATTGTGGAGGGGGAAAAAATAGAGAAAATGGAGTGGAAGTTTTTGGGCAAATATGAAAGAATTATTAATTGAGTGGTTCCTGCGATTTTTGTGTGTCCTGATTTTGGACAAAAACTATTGCAAGAAATGTGTTTTTGTTTAGTACACTTGTGACGTGCGGTGACAGGCATTGATGTCTTTGGAGTTGTTGTTTTTATTTTTACTTAAATTAATACACAGTACTATTATTATTGTCCGCCCTGAGATCGGTAGGTTGTGAGTTCAAACCCCGGCCGAGTCATACCAAAGACTATAAAAATGGGACCCATTACCTCCCTGCTTGACACTCAGCATCAAGTGTTGGAATTGGGGGTAAATCACCAAAAATGATTCCTGTGCGCGGCCACCGCTGCTGCCCACTGCTCCCCTCACCTCCCAGGGGGTGATCAAGGGTGATGGGTCAAATGCAGAGAATAATTTCGCCACACCTAGTGTGTGTGAGACAATCATTGGCACTTTAACTTTAACTTTTATACTATTGATATTAGGGTTGTACGGTATACCGGTATTAGTATAGTACCGCAATTCTAATGAATCATTTTCGGTACTATACCGCCTCTGAAACGTACCGGTACCGCACCCCCCCCCCCCCCCCCCCCGTGTCGTCGTCACGTTGTGTCATTGCTGGTTTTACGAGCAGAGGAGCATGTTCGGCGGCACACAATCACAGAGTACTTACAAGCAGACACAGTGTGTAGACAGAAAAGGGAGAACGGACGCATTTTGGCTTACAAACTAACGATAAAGGTGAAGTTATAACACTGAAAAGCCCTCAAGAAGAGGTTCTTTAAGATATGGCTAGCTAGCTAGCGGCTAACGTCCATCCGCCATCGGCAGTGTTTTAGCTACTTCTAAATCATTAATCCTCGCCTTCATGGCGACAAATAAAGTAAGTTTCTTACAAGTATCATCCCTGCAGGACGAGGAATAGCTAAACATGCTTCACTACACACTGTAGCTCACCGGCATCAAAATGTAAACAAACGCCTTTGGTGGATCTACACCTAACATCCACTGTAATGATACCAAGTACAGTAGTGTATCTAGTCGATACTACTATGATTACATCGATATGTTTTGGCATCACAACATCTTCTTTTGTTTAAAAAAAAAATTATATTATGTTTATAAACTCAGGAAATATGTCCCTGGACACATGAGGACATGAATATGACCAATGTATGATCCTACTTGGTATCGGATTTATACCCAAATTTGTGGTATCATCCAAAACTAATGTAAAGTATCAAACAAGGGAAGAATAAGTGATTATTACATTTTAACAGAAGTGTAGACTATGGCATCGGACTATAACTGCATAAAAACGGTGGATTCGCGCAAAGAGTAAACCTCCACCATGCATGGAGATATCCGCTGACGTAACTAGGGCAAAATACGTCACTAAAGTCTCAGATTCCAAACGGCTCATTTGAAGCAAGTTTGGAAGAAGGCAAGATTGTTTTATAAATATCTCCCCCATGCCTCCATGGTTTGATTTCAAATTTTGGAGACTTTTGAGGATCCAAATACACAAAAACAGGTACTAACAGTGCATCTGTGATGAGGTAGCGACTTGTCCAGGGTGTACCCCGCCTTCCGCCCGAATGCAGCTGAGATAGGCTCCAGCACCCCCCGCGACCCCAAAAGGGACAAGCGGTAGAAAATGGATGGATGGATGGATGGAAGGTACTAACAGGTAAAAAAAAAGTTGGTTGTGCAAAATAGGACCCCTTTGAAACGGTGTGCATATTCCATCTGTAGTTTAGTGCTTTGTAGATTATAAACAACATTTTACATTTAATATCGTTTTCTTTTTTATTAGTGTTTTTTTGCTACTATGTTGAGTCAAGGAGAACTCTGCACAAGAATTACAATGTGCCTGAACTGTAAGTTTAGGCAAAAACGGCCAATACAGAACCTAGAACCTTAATGTTGTTGTGTTGTGGCTTTAAATTGTCTTGTTGTGGAAATTCCTATGACCTTTCTCAGCCACTGCACTGTAGCACCTATAAAACTTAGGCCTAAACGCAAGGCGCCACAATCCATGGGGGGAGGGAGGGGGGGGGGGGGGGGACTTGTGGTTAGAGTGTCCGCGCTATGATCGGTAGGTCGTGAGTTCAAACCCTGGCCGAGTCATACCAAAGACTATAAAAATGGGACCCATCGCCTCCTTGCTTGGCACTCAGCATCAAGGGTTGGAATTGGGGGTTAAATCACCAAAATGATTCCCGGGCGCGGCCACCGCTGCTGCTCACTGCTCCCCTCACCTCCCAGGGGGTGAACATGGGGATGGGTCAAATGTAGAGGATAATTTCACCACACCTGGTGTGTGTGTGACAATCATTGATACTTTAACTTTAACTTTACGTGAAGAAGCGCATATAAAATGTCAATGAAATGTCAATTTATATTCTTTGGTCAACCAGCCTTAGTCGCTGCATCAATTTTTGCTACTCGTGACAGACGCTTTTTCTTGATTTTGCGACGCTTAAAAGATGTTCATGCTGTTCGCCCTTGTAATGGGAATGGTGAGCCTCCAAATAAAAGTCTGCTTAGGGCCCCAATTTAGCCCTGACCAGTTTTGCAATTTGGCAAGGGTGACTCTGGACCAATCGATTCTACATTTACAACGCTGAATATTATAAGTGTAGCAATTGATCGATACATCATACATCAATTCGTATCCCTAAATTTCAAATTTATGGGTCTATGCTCGGCAAGTTTGCCTTTTGAAAGATAGGTATCCATCCAAAATCCTTTTAAATGGGGAATTCATCGATTTTACTGAAACTACAAAAAGGAAAATATTGCATTTAAGAACGGCAGACTTTATATGAAGTTGAACACTTTTAAAAATACACGTTAATTCTATTTGCCCGTCTAATGTCATCAAAACAAAAACGGTAGATAGCTATGGTGGTCGAGAAAGGTCTAACAAACGCAAACGCCGCAAGACAATATCATAAATTACAACACAAAAACCTTTAGGTACAGCATGATTGCAAAAGCCACAACAAAGACAAACGACAACACAATTTTAAAGGGGTACTGCACTTTTTGGGGGAATTTTGCCTATCGTTCACAATCATTATGAAAGACATGACGACGGATGGATTTTTTTTTTTAATGCATTCTAAATATTAAATAAATGCAATCAAAAGTCCGCTTACAATGGAACCTACTGGAGCGGTTCAATTCTGCCTATGGAGCTCCTAAAAAAAATCCAAACACCTCCATAAGGGTTTTACTGTGTATACATGATGTAAGTATTTATGTGATGTGATAACGGTCACACTTACAATAAAATTACATTTTAAGCATACGGTAAAATAATTTTAAAAAACGCATCACAACATTTGATTTTGTTTTCTTCATCACTGATTATTACCCACTGCAGACTTTATGAGAGCCAAAGGACATAATAAAACACCACTTACTGTATAAGGTCTGCTGTCATTAGGATGCCAAATGATAGGATGTTCATATAATCCTATTTAGGTGAGGAATGTCATAATCCTCGCAGAGAAACGGAGTGTGGGGGTACGGGGGAACAACGCTTTTCGTGTCGTCCTCGCCAGATCCAGGTCCTACATGGCTGTCAAAATGCGCCAACTTGTCGGATTATATTTCCAGCCATCTACTTTTCAGGTGAGAGCCATGATTTATGATCTACAATAAACTTACAGGGAGCAGGGAAGTGAGGAAACAGCAGACCACTCGATTATGTAAACATAGGCACACCCGGAAGTGATCCCAGAGCTGCTGTACATAGTTTGTCTGTGTTAGCGTTTATAATAATAATATCACTAATACTTGGTTAATATTCAAGTCACAAAATGTAAATGGAGTATTGTTGGCGCTTTTTGAATGTTTTATTATCAGGTTTAATGGGCGGAATAGTGGAGCACCCGCTGGCTCCGCTGTAATTTAATATTTAGAATGCAATTTTTTAAAATCCATCTGTCGTCCTGTCTTTCGTAATGATTGTGAACGATAGGCAAAATTCCCAAAAAAATGCAGTTCTCCTTTAAGCCACAAAAGATGCAATTGACCCAGCGGAAGTGACAGCGGAGCAAGTTACAGCGATGCACCGACTTAAGGAACACAACAACATGCAACTGGCAGCAAAGGAAAAGTTATTTTAGCAGAAACAAAAATAAATAAAAGAGATGGATGAAGTAGGCTATGGAAATCAGGGACAAACACTATCATCAGGGATGCGGGGGCATCCATGCTTCCGCACACCTGGGACACTGTCCTTCATCGGCGATGTCAGGGCGCAGAACAGATATTGCCGAGTTGGGGAACTTTATTTAGCAGGTAAATCTACTGTTAAAATGTTGGTTACGGTACTTTTATTAAAAATATCTTGATTATTAAAAATAAGCTCAGAAAATGTTTAATTTCGTTAATTCAACCTAAAGTATTGGTTGCACTTAATTCAAATAAGATAAAAATGTACAGGCCATTATTGTTGTTTACTTGCTTGTTTGTATCATAATTCCTTTAAACATAATTCCCTTACAAGAAATACCAGGAATATAAGAAACTTCACCTGCAGTGTTCAGTATTCAGCATTTATTTCACAGTCACACTGGTTGATTTTTTTTTTTGCTAAAAAGTTACTGAATCGATATGTACTCAAGCGTTTTGTATCGTATTGTTCTAAAACAATGAATCGTGTCGGCAACCACAAATATTGTATTGAATTGTCGTTAAAACATATTGTTACACCCCTTTTGAATATGACTATAGTATATAGAAAAACAATGGTACATTTGGGAAATGGATGATATTATCCAAATGTAAAAAAAAATAAAAATGGAAATCATATAAAATAAAAAATATATATTTCCTAAACTAACATTTTTCAGTCTTTCTTGTGTCATTTCCTGCCTAAAGGTACCAATTCAACCGATAAAACACTTTAAAGCAGGGGTGTCAAACGTACAGCCCGAGGGCCGGATCAGGCCCACGAACAGGTTTTATCCGGCCCGCGGGATGAGTTTGCTAAGTATAAAAATTTACCTGAAATTTTGTAATGAAAGAAACAGCTGTTCTAAATGTGTCCACTGGATGTCGCAATAGCAATTATTTGTATCTTTGTAGATGATGCTACATATGTACAAAATAAACCACATGATGTTAGTGCACCAGTCGAGGAAAATGATCAAACTACATAAATAACATCCTATAATTAGATTGTTTTATCTTGATCAGGGGTGTCCAAAGTGTGGCCCGGGGGCCATTTGCGGCCCACAGCTCATTTTTAATTGGCCCGCGACACCGGCAAAATACAATTTGTGCTTAGGAAAAATGGAACCAGACCAAATTCCCCCAAAATGGGACCTGAAAACCAAAATTGCTGTTAACCTGTGCGTCTTTTACATGGTGTTTGATGAACATATGTACACATTTCTTGCAAGATATAGTAAGATTTAGAGTTTGCGAAATATAAATATTAATAATGATAAGTGTTGATAAAGAGTAATTATAAGATGAATAATTGATTGAATTAAATTGTACTAGTTTTTTGTTACGTTTTGTTTTATGTAGTTGCAGAGACGGAAGGCAAGTGCAGAAAATAATGGTAATGGTAAGATTTTGAGTGTGCTAAGCCTTATAATGTAACAATCATACTAATATTGATAAATAATTGAATAATGAGAATAATTGATTCAACTACTTTGTATCGGTTTTTGTTATGTTAGGCACTCCGGGGGTGCAGATACGGCAGGCAAGTGCAGAAAATAAATCTTCTTTACCAGAGAAAGGCAGGTGCACAAATAGAAAAGAGATGTATGAAGTGCAAAAGGTACAACGTTGGGGTACAAAGCAAAATAATCCAGTCCTCAAAAGCATCCTGATTGGCAACCAGGGACAGGTGACGGCGCCAGCGCTCAGCTAGCAAATGGAGGAAAAAAAGACGTGGAACAAAAAATAAGAGCGCTGGACAGGAAATCATGCAAAATTTAAAAAAAAACAATAACTGGCATGTAAGAGGTTTTCGGGTTTTGAATGTACAAAAAAGTACAAAGTGGCCCCTAGAGCCTTCAACTTTTCTGTATGCGGCCCTTGCTGGAAAAGGTTTGGACACCCCTGATCTTGATAGATTAAAAATTAACACGAAAAAGTTGACTGATGAACATCATCATATAATTTATTCAGAAAATATAAATAATGACAAATAAAGATAGAATACTATTAACCGCAACATGTAAGTGTAAACAAAACAACAACATTATGATTCGTACATTTTCAGAATGTGCTTGCTCTATTTTTAAACAAAAAAAAACAATCTGAAGTTGTCTTTATTTTTAAGTTATCGTGCCATAATTTTACCAGTCCGGCCCACTTGGGAGTAGATTTTTCTCCATGTGGCCCCCGATCTAAAATGAGTTTGACATCCCTGCTTTAAAGCATTTATTTTGGCATTTGGCTTTATCACAGTGGTAGAATGTACTATATTTAGGTTTAGGATTTGTGCTTTTTGTTATGAATACAACAATGAATGAGCACATTTTAAAAGTTAGGGGAGCTAATCATCCCCTTTCAAGAGAAACCCTCCCTATTGTGTGGCCCCTCCACTCAAGAAAAGCAGCTAAATTGAACAAGAGTCCTTGACAGATCTCACATGTTTCATTCATTGGCCGACCTTCTCTTCTCTCCCAGCCTGCTGTCCCCTCGCCTGCTTCTGTCTGCGGGGGCACTAATAGGATCCCTGGGCTGGCTGACCCCCACATATGAAAAAGGCCATGAGGGAATGGCCCGCCTTACAAAAAAATATGGAAGTGAAAAAAAGGAGGAGGTAGAGCATGAGGAAAGCACAGAAGGATGAGGAGTTCTGATTAAAAAAAAAAACATGCCTATCGATGTGTGAAAGACATAATTGAAAATGTCAAAAGAGGTAAAGGATGACAGCAATGAACTGGCTGAGCATGTCGATGTGCTCTTGTCAATGAGACACTATCTTCATCCTGAATAGACTGCCTCCTCTTTCTTTTACCTTTCAAACTGAAAATGCATGGTTGTAGACCAGCACAATGTATTCCAATGCACATCTTTAAGAAGAAATCACAATGGTGGTACAGTATATGCTTCCTGTATTTGCTTTGCAGCATGCATAACAACACAGTCCTGCAGCCGGCCATAGATAAACAACTCATGTCTTTGAGCCGCAAGTTTATGGTGACTGGGACCAAAGTGACTGAACATTCTGTGGTTTTAGAAGGTGTAGAAAATAAATCAAGAATGCCTGCTCGCCAAGTACCGTATTTTTCGGAGTATAAGTCGCTCCGGAGAATAAGTCGCACCGGCCGAAAATGCATAATAAAGAAGGAAAAACACATAAATAAGTCGCACTGGAGTATAAGTCGCATTTTTTGGCGAAATGTATTTGATAAAACCCAACACCAAGAATAGACATTTGAAAGGCAATTTAAAATAAATAAAGAATAGTGAACAACAGGCTGAATAAGTGTATGTTATATGACGCATAAATAACCAACTGAGAACGTGCCTGGTATGTTAACGTAACATATTATGGTAAGAGTCATTCAAATAACTAACATATAATATAGAACATGCTATACGTTTACCAAACAATCTGTCACTCCTAATCCCTAAATCCGATTAAATCTTATACGTCTAGTCTCTTACGTGAATGAGCTAAATAATATTATTTGATATTTTACGGTAATGTGTTAATAATTTCACACATAAGTCGCTCCTGAGAATAAGTCGCACCCCCGGCCAAACTATGAAAAAAACTGCGATTTATAGTCCGAAAAATACGGTCGGGACATTTTTGTTTCACTTAACAGGCTACTAGAGTTGTCTTGTATATACTGTATACAAGTCTTCTATATATACAATATATATATGTATATATATCTATGATGTGCACACTGAATACAAAAAACAGAAATGACACGACAGTAGCCAAATGATGAGCCTTGTAGACATATTATTAATATTATTGATGACAAAATGTAATACTTTTAGAATACCGTATTTTTCGGACTATAAGGCGCACTTAAAATCCTTTCATTTTCTCAAAAATCGACAGTGCACCTTATAACCCCGGTGCGCCTAATGTACGGAATAATTCTGGTTGTGCTTATCGACCTTAAAGCAATTTTATTTGGTACATGGTGTAATGGTAAGTGTGATCAGTAGATAGTAGTCACACATAAGAGATACGTGTAGACTACAATATATCACTTTAGTATTGTTCATATACTGATATTGTATAAAAATGCTAATTTACATGAATTACTGATATATTATAGTGGTTTGCTCTCAAATTGAAGCCAGTGTTCTGGCGAGACGCGCACTCTTCTGGAATTCATGTAACTCCTGCATGTGATATGGAAATTAATTGTGTCTCCCTGAAGGTTCATCTCTTTTGAAAGAATACTTCACGCGAGAACAATCTTTAGCCTTGTAAACACTGGGACACAGCTGTGATAAAGATGGGCTCATAAGCCAATCACCGATTGGTAAAAAAAGGCAAATATCAGTCGCGATCGGAACATCACTCGCATCAATACAACACAGAACTGTGTGAATTTCACCATCAACGGTCACCATATTCTGGCTCTTTTGGACACATCACTTGGACCAAAAAACTGAAAAATGGCTGACATGGAAACTGAGCTGACCAGGTACCAGAAATACATTTTGCAAATGGATCAACTGAGTGTTGAGCTAAGCTGAGTAGATAATATGTTGTTTGAAAGACAAACAGAACTACAGTTTTGGTATCAATTCAGTTTGTCCAAAATTTTCGGACATAGTTTACCCCAATTTTTGTATAACGTCTCGGTTATCGTACGGCCAAACATTGGTCCTAACAAACAAGTCGAGGGGTCCTCCACTTTTCCAGGCCAAGGACCCCCAAACTATTGAGGGATGGAGCGGGGACCCCCTACTTTAATATCCCGTATTATATTTGTATTGTGTTTTAAAGTAAACTGGTCCTGTGCAATACTAAGATATTCAAATAATACAATAAAGTGTCGCTAATAGCTAGCTGGAAACTAGCGCGCTAATCACTAGCTAAAAACTAGCTAAAAACTAGCGCCCTAAGTGTTAGCTAGCAGCTTACGGAGTTATTCTCCAGCTGGCAATTAGAGCGCTAATTGCTGACTATCTTAAATCCTAGCAGGATAATAATGATATCATTATTCATGTTTTATTTGAAACCTATACAGTGAGTGACACAGTGAGTAGAGTGGCAATGCCACTGCCATTTCTTAACTACACTACAGTGAGTTGGATCAATGTTAATGTGTATTTGAGCACATTTCATTTTTCTAAATGCGGGAGAAATAAAAAAATATATACTTAAAAAAAGTAATCAACCAAAAATGGAAGGACCACCATTTAGTGGAAACCCTGGGGCAACGGACCGCTGAACTATTCAAGTGACGTTCAAGAAGAAATTGAGTCTTTTGAACACCTCTTTTAAGTAAACGATAAGAACCGATTCCCAGTTGTAAGACGTTCACTTGGGAGCCGTATTTTTAATGTACATGCAGCAATAGCATCAGCAATTGCCCACCCTACTAGAAAAAGAGTCATACTTAATAAAAACTTAGCAAAATGTGGATTCTTTGGATTAAAAAAAATAATTAAAAAAATAATACATATACACATTTTTTATTATAATTTTTTAAAATTGTATTTATCTTTTATTTTATTGATTCACTTTTCTGGTTCATTGTTCTGATATGTTCAAGCATACACACAACTGGTAGAGTCATATTTTGTATTCACATTTTTATTACGTCCTAATTTTTATTCTAATTTTGTTTATACTTTTTATAGCCATTATTGCATTTCAATCTCACTTATTAATTGTATCATTTTTCTGTATTGTTAAAATGCTCTTGTGCTAAAAAAAAAAAGTTTTTTAGTTGAGGGGAAATTCAAACTAGTGATGACACAGTCAAAGCATGGAAACATGACACAGCCTATACACAACAATTATAGCCAGTATTTCAGAATAATTCCCACCAATAGAGTATTTTTTGTGTAATTATTCTGACCCACATCTTAACTTATAACCATACGTGCCAACCTTGAGACCTCCGAGTTCGGGAGATAGGGGTGCGGGGGCGGTTTGGGGTTTGGTGGTAGCGGGGGTGTATATTGTAGCGCCCTGGAAGAGTTAGTGCTGCAAGGGGTTCTGGGTATTTGTTCTGTTGTATTTATGTTGTGTTACAGTGCGGATGTTCTCCCGAAATGTGTTTGTCATTCTTGTTTGACGTGGGTTCACATTGTGGCACATATTTGTAACAGTGTTAAAGTTGTTTATACGGTCACCCTCAGTGTGCCCTGTATAGCTGTTGATCAAGTATGCCTTGCATTCACTAATGTGTGTGTAAAAGCCGCATATATTATGTGACTGGGCCGGCACGACAGATGACTGGGCCGGCACGACAGGTTGTAGAGGACGCTAAAGGCAGTGTCTTTAAGGCACGCCCCCAATATTGTTGTCCGGGTGGAAATCGGGAGAAATTCGGGAGAATGGTTGCCCCGGGAGATTTTCGGGAGGGGCACTGAAAATCGGGAGGGTTGGCAAGTATGCTTATAACTGATACTAGTGATTGTTTCCTCGAAGGAAAGTTGCAAGTGCCAGCACTTTGATAAAGAAGGTGGGAAACATTAGTGAGTTCAAGAAAGGACTCAACAACAACCTCTTTGCTCATCGCTGTGTTCGCCGACAAGAGTCTTCAATAAAGGTCAAAGTGATGTTAAATATTAATTTGTCTAATTCATTTGTCATTAATATGTATTTCATATTGATTTCTGCATGTAAAACTAGGAATATTTGTGTTTTGTGTCCATAGAATTGGATGTCTGGAACAGATTATTATAATTGAATTTGCATATTGCCATATGGGAAATACTGCTTTTTTTTCATACCGTTCCATTAATTTGCATACTCAAAACGATGCAATGGAAAGAAAATCCTTTCAACATTCAGTATCTACATGGCTCCTCAACGTAGCAAGTAGAAGTGGAGTGCAAGTGAGCATATTCTAATAGCTGCTCTTTAAAAAGTTAAATGTGATGCTGGATCAGCACTTGACCTTAAGGGTCAGCTTTACCATTTATCCTTACCTCCATTTAACTTGGCCTTTACTCTCTTTTCCTCCTCTTTGCTCATCCCAGACTCTCATCTTCTCTTTTCATCTGTGAAGACGACGGTGGGAATCGTCACCCGCACATTGACCTGGAGATAAAATAAGAGCACTTGGTAATTCATAAAACATACGATACCATATACACTATCAGTTTTACTTCAAGACAGAGGGAAGGTGCAGTGTCTTTGTAGTTCCACAAAGCAAATGTACCATGTATATATGGATGCTATCTTTATTCAAAATGTAATATGTTCTGCATGACTTACAAAGAAAATATCTTTAAGCGGCGTCAGCAATATGATAGTATATTAGATTAAAGGAACCAAATCAGAATTGCATGAAAAAATAAGCTGTTACAAAAAGGATCTATTAATTTTCCATTTCAAATGTGAAAAAGGTGCTCAATCATTTACACAGAGTATTACAGTTACAATATATTATAGCATGTACAGTGTGTACTGCGGGGGAAAATACTATAAAACAGTTTGTCAGTGAAAATTTTCCAGCTAAAGAACATTACAGCTTAATATATAAACAATCATTTAAAGAACATTGCTTCGAAGCAGTGATTTGAAAAACATTGTTGGCTTTGGTGTTGTTGGTCTGTACCCCATGATATAAAGACAACAGGCGTAGTGAAGGATATGCATACTTGGTCAACAGCCATACAGGTCACACTGAGGGTGACCGTATAAACAACTTTAACACTGTTACAAATATGCGCCACACTGTAAACTGAAGGATATATATATATTTTCATATATCCATATTTTTGTGTTTCTTCTTTCCTCCATAATCGTATTACAAAATAGCTAGTATTCTTCCTTCTTTCTAGTCTGCAAAGTAAGGTGTCGGTCTTCTAGCAGTGGAATGCGGAGAGTAGAGATAACACGAGAAGGAGGAATACTCCCTGTTCTGTTTCCCAGGCCAGACTCAAGATAAGAGACAAGGAGAATGTGTTTGAAGTGAGAGAAGTGAGGGCGGGGGGAGATATTGAAGAGGAGAGTGCATTCCAGGATGTTTTCAGATCAACTTGGGCTACGCATTTGTATGTGTTGTTCGAGGCTGGTCTCTATTCTCAAATATTTGACAATAAATTACAAAATACCTATTCTGTGCTTGGTGGTACCTTTGAGTTCAGTTTATATGTCATCTAAGGAACTTGGGACTGACCAGCGTTTTACATCCCACTTGGAGGAACATCTGGTCAAACGCAACAATTTGGGGGCTTCGTCCGAGATGACACGCTGACAATTGGACCTTCTCTTGCAATCTTCTGGACAGACTCACATGGCCAAAACATAATTCAAGGTAAGCAGAACCTTTCTTTTTAGATAAAATCTGCATTAGGAGTCTGCCCAGAAGTCTGTAAGTTAAACACTGCTTTGTACCCCAGACACAGATTGGTGATTTTGATAGATTGATTGCATTTTTGCCGAGCCTGCCATTGCATTAAAATTGTAAATAAGTGGTCAACTCACGTCATTGTGTCTCGATTACCGTGACAGGCAGTTTCATTGACGAGTGAACTAATAGTTGGGTGTGGCTCACCCTGGGTAGTTGGTCGCCGCCTAAAAGAGTAACGGGTTGGATGCCCATCATATGGTACAGTAAATACTCCCTGGTTGTAAGATCCCTGGGACATCTTTATGTGCACACAAACTAAGGATGGGTTGGAGGCCATTTGTAAAATACAATAAATACTCCCTGGTTGCGAGTTCCCTACGGCATTAACGTGTGCGTTAAAATTAAGAATCGTACGGGAGGAGGCCCTTCTGTACCATACGATAAATTCCACGGCTGGAGGCCATTTGTAATAAATACAATAAAGATTCCCTGGTTGTGAGGTCCCGGCGACACTTTAGTGTGCGCTAAAATTAAGGAAAAATAGACACAATGGACAAGGAGTGTGACAGACAAGAATGTGATGACGGCTGGGGAAAATGTGATGAATCATTACTGTTTAATAATCAATTGAATGCACTGTTTTCGACAATGGAATTAGCAGGTAGAGTTTAAAAAGAAAAAGAAAAAAAAGAAAAGAGAACGTTCCTTGAAAGGGTTAAGAGGGAGTTTACAATACTCGAAAAGTTGTGAACTCAAACGTCTGGTAAAATAAAAAATAAAATAAAAAAGTAACTGGAAGTTGTATGGTAAAGTGAAACGCAGAGAGAGTGCTTACGTGTGCGTGTGTGTGTGCGTAGGGCCGTAGGCACTTGCTTGTGTGTGTGTGAGTGATTACACGTGCATGTGTGCGTGTGTGTGTGTGCGCTGGTGAAAATGGAACAGGCAGGTCAAGAGAAAAAAGAGCAGGGTTGGTGCTCGAGAATTTAAGAGTTTGGCGTATGATAAAAGTAAACGGGGATTACGTGGAAAAACGAAATGCAGCAAAAGAACAGATGATTAATGAGACAAATATGACAGATGGATTGATTGGTCTTTTGCCTGCCGCGCATGCGTAAGACAATTCAAACGACCCGCCCAGACTTTGACTAAGCCACCGCCTTATGACGTAAAGCCGGAGGCGTCTTTATACCCACTTTTGACAGTCACAGGAAGAGCCCTGGTGGTCGAAACAGAAACAAAGCTCTCTGGTCCACCCCCTACTCCTGTGACAAATGAGGGCGGTGCTCACACAGCCTCTCTAAGATTGAACCCTCCTCCAAAACTAACGCTGTCTCCTGAGTGTAAATCACCTCTGGTGCCTAAGCCCCAAAATAACATCCACCCAGCGGAAAACCTCCCGAATAGGCCTAATCTTACTAGACAGCAGATAATGCATGAGTCAACGCAAAACTCCTCACTTTACACGCCAGACCATTTTGTTGCCATAAACAAATGCCCTCCCCCAGTAGATGATAGCCTCTCACGTGCACATCAGACATTCTTGAACAACACACAACAGAGCCAGACTTTGTGGTCTCCTGTAACTGTTAATGGCTCAATGGAAGGCTACATTGACCAACACCCACATGAACCACATGCATACAACACACGCTTAAAAAAAAGCTGGAGGGACACGCATATCCACTTTTTCCTGATAATAGCGGCAGATTCCAATATAAGCCTTTTGCTGTTGCAGACATGCAGGCCATTGTTGACAAACTCCCACCTGTGTCTGAAGGTGGGAGTCTTTGGCTTAACACGTTAGACAAACTAACAGCAGGGTACACTCTCTCAGTAGGAGACTTTAGAGGCATTTTGTATCGTTGTGTTTCCACACAAGATGGCAAAAATACAGAACAACAAGCAGGATTAATGGCTGAATCTTCGACCTCACCGATAACACCATACGTTACAAACATAGCTACTGCTATGCGCAGTCTCTTTCCTCAAGATGAGGATGATAAGGCTAATGACAGAGCAGCAAGGAAGCAACTCCTTAATTTACAGATCGCTGAAGATAAAAGGTCAAAAGAACTAATTAGTAAAAAATCAGCTAGGGTATATTCAGCACTGGGTGACCTTGCTTCTGAGTTCCAACAGGTGGAGGAAAGAATCCTCAACAGACGTGCGACCAGACGGTTGGACTCGGGTGGTGGACAACACTGTGCTTCAAAGCCAGTCCGGGGTGGAAACTGTTTCGGCTGTGACCAGCCTGGTCACTGGAGTCGTGACTGTCCGAACATTTTCGAACAGGAAAGGTTCCGTAGTGCCAACAAACGAACACAAAAGCGTGGCAAAGGACGCCCACCGCAGGAGACCCAGCAGGAGATACAGACTGGCCCCCTGCTGGACATGAGTGTCAACGGACAATGTTATCAGTTCGTGATTGACACTGGCGCCACCCATTCGATTCTGAATGCAGAGGTACCAAAGAAACTGTGTGCTTCCTCTTTAAAGGTCGAAGGCTTCGCTGGGGTCTTAAGGTTACCTGTCACCAAACCACTTCCGGTTCAGATTGCTGGAGCTCCTTTACAGACTGTACCCTGACATTCAAATCGCACAGAAGGAACATTCCTGGTGTTACCTGACGGCTCAACCACCAAGCTGCGACACCACTACCAAGGCTCCTCCATGAGCTCATACCACAGCCTGAAACAACAGGAATGGCTGACATCCAACTGCTCTAACAGTGAAAACCCTGACTGGATGAGATGCTTCCGTGTGTTCTGCCACTCCTGGTATGATCACCAGTTAGACACTCATACCAGGAGACCTTTGACTCCTTTGTATATTTATATATGTTGGAACTCAAGGTGTGGTTGCTCATGTTGACCTATCTTTGAAACAACTAGCATGGTATAAGATGGACACAATTGTGTCCCACATTGTTCACTTGCTCTCTGTCTCGCCTACAAAACCAAAGAACTTAGGTGCAATGATAAGACACGGCGTAGCTGCCAAACATTACACCGACACCCAAATACCACATTTTCAATTGTTTAGGTTTAGCACATAGTTGTGTTAAACACATAACTATGGGCTGCACTTTAGACACCTGTAGGCTACGAGGAGCTAGCAGCTACACAACAGCTGAGCTAAAACGACACATTACACATTTAAGCATATCAAATAATTATAGTTGCTCAATACATACACAAAGTTGCCATGGCAGAAGTCTGATAGAAAGTATTCAGTAACAAATGTGTCCGCATCATTCGACTTTCTAAAACATGAGCTTGACTTAATCAATTATTGGGGCCACCAGGTGTGGTAAAATTTCAAAATACTATTGATAAAGCATCCGCCATAAGGGTAGTATTTTTCTAGTATTTGTGACAATATAAAATATAAGCATATTTAGTGGAGTTTGAGTTATTTGTGATATTGCTAAGGGGTCCCCTACCCTAACAACACCCCCAGTGGACCACAGAGGCTAAAGAGACTATCATTGACCTCAAACATGACTTGTCCTCCGCTACTTGGCTATTAGTTGACCTTTTTCTTAGATGTTTCTGAAAGTGATAGTATTACTAACACAGTCCTTTTTTCAGAAACAGAAGGGGGTGAGTGAGGGTAGATACAGACTCCTTGGAACAAAATCGACAATCATCCGACTCTGACACATTCCATAGTTTTAACGTTTTTCCCGTGGGTAAGAAGTTATAACTAATTTTAATTTGAAAATAACGATTTTACACATCGATAGTACTTTAGTAGATCAAATTTAGAATATGGAGGAGGTGAGGGTGAACCATGTATAGTCTTTGATTTCACTGATATGATCAATACGGTACAAGGGAAAAGGTACGTACTGACTTGTGTTGACAATTACAGTGGTTGGCCGGAAGCAACAACAGCCTCAAAAGAGGAGGCAACCAGTAATTAAATGACTTGTGAATGACCTAGTACCCCGACATGGTTTCCCCAAAAAGATTAGGTCAGACAACGGCAACCATTAAAAAAAAAAAAAAATCTCACTTAGCCTTGGTCGAAAAGGCTTTCGGACTAGAACACAGGTTTGGGGTACCATCCTGAGTCCCAAGGTAAGGTTGAAAGGATGGACCAGAACATTAAAAACTAATTGGCTAAAATCTGTGCACAGACCAAATTTAATTGGATTGACATGTTGCAATTAGCGTTAACGATCATTCGAAGGTCCGTGAATAAAACTGTTTTACCGCCCTTTGAGTTTTTCACCCTATGAGCTGCATACAGGTCAGCCCAGGACCAGCAGCCGACATGGAAGGAGGACTCAGCGTAAAACCAAAATGGTATTTTACACAAAAAATGCAGAATTTGTGTGCCAGTTTTTCTGTACAGATACGAGGATGACAGCCCGCCACTCCAGATTCCCTTCCGGCCGCTGAGAGGGTCAAGATCTAGGTCATCAAACGCAAGTGGACGGAGCCCGGGTGGACTGGTCCCTTCAAGGTCGTGGAACGGACGTCTCACGCCCTTCGACTAGCTGGTAAAGGGGACACCTGGTACCACCTCTTCCTCTGCACTCCTGCTGAAGAACCTGACAGATCACCAGCGGATGTCATTGCTGACATAGCCACTACATCTGCCCCACTCGACCCCCTAGCAGCGCCTTTTGAGCCTGAGGCATCTGAAGAAGAACGGGAGCAGAAAACGACTCATTTTTAGTGTGTGTGTTAACGAAGTAACACACATAAGGGGTGATTGTGCTAGTAACCTCTCCCCCTCTAGGTCATAGAAGAGCGAAGCTTTAATTACACACACATAATCCTACAGCCCAGAAGACGACGCTGAGAGAGAGATTTTCTACCTATATTACTCTTTTCCTCTTCTATATTGTATATCCTTATTTGAGACCAGCCTTTATACTCGAAGTTATCCAATTTCTCTTGCTTGTTTTCAGCATAACTATCTGTGTCGTTATATTAAGTGAAAAGTTTGATGTTTATCCCCGTTTCGTTACCTGAATTACTCTGATTTTGATAGACGAAAGGCAGGATGTTACGCCCAGTAGTATTTCCTGACGGATTGGTGTTTAGGCTTGTTCTACTGTTCTTGTGCCTCAGTTCTTCCTTCCTGACGACAGTGACTGACAAATGTCTTAGAACATACAGCAGACTTTAAATAGACTGGGTCAAAGGGGATAGCAAGACTTTTTTTTTTTTTGACCTGTGCAGTGTGATTAATTACGGGGGACACAATAGCTATTACCGTGGTAATAACCTCTATATTTGTAACGACTCAACCCTGAACCATTGGTGTCGGATGCAGACAACATACTCTGGTAAGTGGTGCCCATCGTCCCTTTTATGTTGTTTTGGGGGTTGACCTGACTGATACAGACTCTAAAGGAATTATTAAAATGAATGTCCTTGAGAGGGCATTAACTACCTTTTCCCCCTCTGTAGCACCTAAAGTGCCACTCCACCTCGGTGACGTTACAAAAGCTCTCACATCTGTGTATACTAATGACATCACCACTGAAGACCTGGTAGCTTTGACCTTAGGAGGAGGTGCAGGCAACTTATGGCTCAGGTGGATGACTAGCATGGCTAAGAGCCAAAACCTGGGTGACTGTGTTGCTTGTTCCGCTGGACGTCCTTTTCCCCACACTTACCCCGCCCCTTTTAAGTTGACTGACATAAATGGCTCAAACTGTCTTATTTCCTTGTTCTCTGAACCCACGCCACCAGGGTGCGATTTGTTGGCTAGTGTGTACCCTCCTGTTAACAAATCCACCCGACTTCTTCCATTTGTGGCCCAAAAGCTGAATTAGACGTGTTTTCAATTCAAAGGACCCTCTTCGTTCCCCAACACATTGGGTGACATTAACCCTTCCTGGTGCACCACACTGATAGATGGCTCAAGGATAGGCCCTTGGGCACGAGCTGACTTATTCTGGTATTGTGGGGAGCACAGATTGTACATTAGAATCCCAACGTTATCCGTAGGGTTTTGTGCTATGGTTAGACTGGTGACCCCACTCACCCTAGTGGGTACCAAATTAACTCCCCTTGTAACTCCTGTCTCAGCGGCCTCTCTAACTTCTCGCCGACGCCGCCATGTTTTATCTCGGAGGAGTGTAAAGGGCTCCTTTGATCTGATGAGAAACCCTGATGGTGTTTACTTTGATGCAATTGGACAACCAAGAGGGGTCCCCTCACAACACAAATTGTGGTGTGAATCCTGTGCAGGTTTCGAGAACCTTCCTATCATTGGTGCTATTTTCCCTGTGACTGCTACTAAAAATGTAGAACGCATTAACTATGTTTTTTATAATCTGTTGAGACTGACCAACCTGACTCGTGACGCCGTTGAGGGACTTGCTGAACAACTTGCCCCGACCTCCCTCATGGCCATCCAGAACCGCATAGCCCTTGACCGCATCCTAGCCAAGGAAGAAGGTGTGTGTGCAATGTTTGGTGACCAATGCTGTACCTTCATTCCAAACAACACTGCCACCGATGGCTCAGTTCAGAGGGCCTTAGAGGGCCTCCAGGCCCTGTCTAAGGAACTTACTGAAGTTTCAGGGGTCTCTGACCCCTTTAAAGATTGGCTCCAAAGCACATTTGGCAGGTGGACTAACCTAATTAAGTCTGTCCTGGTCTCCATTGGAGTTTTCTTGGCCATTATAGCCTCTTGCGGTTGCTTTATCGCCCATGCACCCGCATCTTTGTTAGAGCTGTCAAAGGTCAACCCCACCCTGTTTCTAGGTTTGCTATGTCTCTGAAGGGGGTCTAGCAAAGTGGTGACTTTAAGACTTTCGAGATTTGCTATTTTCCTTCCCTGACCATGACGACATTGACGTGGATTCCCTCCATCTATCATCCATGTAAATATGCTGTTGTTTTATTGCTAGCTTGCTCAAAGAAAAACAAAAACAAAACAGCACCTACTTTAATGTGGGGCGTGCTTTAGAAGTGTTGTACTAGAGGTAAAGATCTTTTTAAAAGATCTGAAGGGGGAATTGAAGGATATATATATATATATTTTCATATATCCATATTTTTGTGTTTCTTCTTTCCCCCATAATCGTATTACAAAATAGCTAGTATTCTTCCTTCTTTCTAGTCTGCAAAGTAAGGTGTCGGTCTTCAAGCAGTGGAATGCGGAGAGTAGAGATAACACGAGAAGGAGGAATACTCCCTGTTCTGTTTCCCAGGCCAGACTCAAGATAAGAGACAAGGAGAATGTGTTTGAAGTGAGAGAAGTGAGGGCGGGAGGAGATATTGAAGAGGAGAGTGCATTCCGGGATGTTTTCAGATCAACTTGGGCTACGCATTTGTATGTGTTGTTCGAGGCTGGTCTCTATTCTCAAATATTTGACAATAAATTACAAAATACCTATTCTGTGCTTGGTGGTACCTTTGAGTTCAGTTTATATGTCATCTAAGGAACTTGGGACTGACCAGCGTTTTACATCCCACTTGGAGGAACATCTGGTCAAACGCAACAAAACCCACACCAAACAAGAATGACAAACACATTTCGGGAGAACATCCGCACCGTAACACAACATAAACACAACAGAACAAATACCCAGAACCCCTTGCAGCACTAACTCTTTCGGGACGCTACAATATGCACCCACCCCCGCCCTCACCTCAACCCCCCCGGCCACCTCAACCTCCTCATGTTCTCTCAGGGAGAGCATGTCCCAAATTCCAAGCTGCTGTTTTGAGGCATGTTTAAAAAAATAATGCACTTTGTGACTTCAATAATAAATATGGCAGTGCCATGTTGGCATTTTTTTCCATAACTTGAGTTGATTTATTTTGGAAAACCTTGTTACATTGTTTAATGCATCCAGCGGGGCATCACAACAAAATTAGGCATAATAATGTGTTAATTCCACGACTGTATATATCGGTATCGGTTGATATCGGAATCGGTAATTAAGAGTTGGACAATATCGGAATATCGGATATCGGCAAAAAAGCCATTATCGGACATCTCTAGTTGTTACCCAACTTTTTACTATTTGCCATCGCTGATAGTCACTAGTATCCACTCACAAGAGAGACCTGGGTCGGATTTGAAAAATTTGGAATTGTACTGTTCACATTGACATGAAAAAATCTGATACAGGTCGCATGTGGGCTAAAAAATTACGAATTTACCTGCAGTATGAACAAGGCCTTGGAAGCGACTTCGCACTGTGGAGGGGCGTTAGTCGCTAGCAAGGACGCTACGATGCGTTGATGACGCGGCCGTACGCTTGTCACTGTTAAATTTGCGGGACACATGTAGAACGTGTCATCGACTTGCATTAGAAACACACATGAAAACTACTGTATTGCTATTTTGAGAGGCCATTATAGTCACACAGTTGCAATAATAATGGTAAGTAGCACATTTCGTTTAGCGGTGCTGTTGATTAAAAAAATTTAAAAAGTTAATTAGCTTGGTAGTTAGAGGTTATACAAATCATTTGTCGATCCACTGTTGATTATAAATTACAAATCTCCTCTATCTTTAAAAACTAACTGGAAAAATGAATTCAATCGCGTATTCAACACTGTGGCTGTACTATAATATGGTCCATCTGTTTCTATTAAAAAGCGCGCTACTACGGCGTCAATGCAAAAATAGATAAGAGTTATCGCTTCCAATTAAAATCCACAACAATTCTGCCTTGAAAGAAATGGTTTTCTTCAGAGGAAAAATGATTTTCTCGGGGGCCATTAATTAGGAAGAAAAGGGGCCGTGTGAGCGTATGGAGACGTAAGGATGTCATTTGCATGGCTTGATGACTGGGATGGAAATCACCATGATACATATAGAGACTTGCCACACGTTCATGAATATGCATTTGTTGTCGAGCCCATCAACACACGCCAACACACGTACGCACAACACATCAAAAAATTTATGTGCAGTTGGGGGAAAAACTACAATTTATGATATAATCCAAGTGCTGCTGCTATGAAGCATAGAGAATGTGCTCACAGTGAATAAAGTCCATGGAGTTCAGATCCTCGGCGTAAGCTGGTTGACGCAGGCATTTGATGACAAAGCTAAACAGAAATGTCACTGACGTCTTGCTGGAGAGATTGCAAGACCCCCTGTTGTAAAAACAGGGGACTTTGAAAGCCATAGTGCAGGGGTCCTGGTCTCTCTCAAGTTGGAGTGCAAACAACACAGACAGGATTTGATCATGTTGGCCTTAAAAGGTTAGCCAAGTGAAGCAAACTCACACTACACCTTTCCTTTTCAAGCCGCTTGAAGATTGCTTTGACTTGTTACTCCACACCCAAACACAAACAACTCAAACGACAACCACAATGTAGACCCAGGGGTATCTGCAATGGCTTGATGAATGTCAGGGTTTCACCTTAATATAATTTATCGTGACACGCCAAAATAGATGCCGCCCCTCCTTAAAAATGAGTTTTTACCTGAAAACCAATTGAAATAATACAGTGTAATGTAGCCTCCAGAAGAAGTCACAAAAAGTCTGACGCTCTTCAAACTTTTAATACCAATCATATGCTAACAACCGGCCCAATTTCAACCCATAATCCCTCCCGTGCACACATGTCCGTCTCCGTGCTCTTCCTCATTCTCCGCCAACATGGTGTGTTCAAGACCCTGGGAACCATAAACAGCAATAATACACTCTGGGGGGAGGTGTAGTCAGCGCTGCTTGCAGGAGGAAAAGTCACCGCCGATGTCCATGGTACTAAGGACGAGCACTATAGGGCAGGGGCAGAGTATGTGCTGACGGCAGGCCTGGCCCTAACCAATCTGGCGCCCTAGGCAAGATTTTAGGTGGCGCCCCCCCACATCGGCAGTGAAGTGTATATACTCACAAGAAACTGAATAGCTTTGTCTTTGACCTTTTTTTTTACTTAAAGAAAGCAAATTAACATATTATATGAGAATGTTATGTTATGATTATCATTAACCGAATCACAGCAGTGCTCAAATTAAAAAACAGCTTTCCCTTTCATGTGATATTGCTTAATTAACATTAATGATGTGCACTTTAACAACTAGGCTTACAACTACACCTAATATATAAAGGGGTGGAAAAGTGACTATTACCTGCAGGGCAAACATTAGCTAACCAGAAGGCAATAACAATGTAAACAAAAAACACCTGCTTAAAAGATCTAATACAAATGTCCCTGAGGAATGTAAGGTGGGAGTACTGTAATTACCTAACGTTACATTATTATTTTCCATAACAATTTAGCCCCCTCCACAATATTAACCCGACGTTAAAACAGAACTAGCTATTTATTGATTAGCAATTGCCGAATCATGTAACATTAACTTAATGCTAAAAAGCCAGGTTACTATCACATTCTGTAACAGACAAATAATTTCATGTAGGCTAACGTTACCTACCTGCTACCTCTGTCTTTTTCTCGTTTCTCCTCCTCTTCTTTTCTCTTTTTTCTTCCCTGGGCACCTGACAGTTTTGGCCGTTTTGACATCCTGTGTTGATTTTTTGATGTGGTGACGTCCAAAGGGAAGGAAGGGGGCGCACCGTGCGGGGGGGGGGGGGGGGGGGGGGGGGCGTAATGTTGTAACAAATAATATTTCTATTAAATAGGCTTTACTTTGCATTTTGATTAACGTGGGATTAGTTTTTGTATTTAGAAATAATGGTACCAACTTTATTTTTATTTTTTCTCCAACATTTGTGGCACTGGCGTGGCGCCCCCTGATGGACGGCACCCTTAGCATTTGCCTATATGGCCTTTGCCACGGGCCGGCCCTGTGAGACGGCGGTATATTTGTTTTTGTAACAGCTTAACGAGCTGCACAGTTACAGTATGAATCAATAATTATTATTCTACTATTCATCTTTGTTAGGTAACACTTGCCTAAAAATAAAGTTGCATTCAAAAGCAGATTGCCAAATTAAAGTTAATGAATAGGTTTATGCTTCATAATCCGATTAGACGACTAATCGTTAAGATAATTGATGACTAATCGACTATCAAAATACCTGGCAATCAGTTCAGGGTAGACAATATTTTGGTATGATGGTGTTCATTTAAGATTTTATTCAAATTCAACAGGGAACCCAGGCTTTTACACACCACAAATACAGGCGATATTTATACAATGATGCTTATAGCAACCATAAAGAAAAGCACACATTTCAATGTATTTGAACCCTTGTGGGTATAAAAGGAGATACTGTAAGCACATAAAGTGAATGCCTGCGTGTGTGCTGTGCCGAGCTGAGCCGGGTCCCAATGCACAATACAATACAGCGGGAGATGAGCTGACCAGCCAACAATGCTGCAATCAGTGACACTCTGTAATGGGATAAGTGGTGGGTTGCAAATGCGTCAACTGGAGTGTGAACATCGTGTTAAAATGCAAATGAAGAGGACAGCCTATCAGCTCGTAGCGCACAGCAGCCTGACACGGTGACACAAGGCCTGTCAGATGTGGCCATGGGGTGGCCCCAGAGGTTTAAACTGTAAATTGTAGTTTACGGCGTATTGATTCTAACCTCGGGAGATTCATTCCTTATATCATACTGTAAGCAAAGTGTGTGTGTGTGTGTGTGTGTGGTGGTGGGGGGGATTGTTTGCTGGATACAGGCTGTATTTCATGATGGCATTATCATGCTTTCACATTAATTTCAGCAACATATAAAAACAACATAAGAATACATTAAAAACATATTGCATTTTAAAGCATGTGAGCGTAACTTGTAACAATGAGTGTGTGAATGTAAATACAGTGGTACCTCGGTTTTCAGACGTTCCCAGCATGATTGGGTTTTAGGTGATAGTGATTTTCGTTTTATTATTAATCCGCACATACTACAATCAGTAGTGCGCAATGTGTATTGTTTATTACTAATTTTTAGATTTCCATCCATCCATTTTCTACCGCTTGTCCCTTTTGTGGTTTACTATATAAAAATCTGCTCTGCAACCACATTATTTCCCCATTGTGAGATAAAGAATCACATCCAAACCTAAATCCAAAATATGCCCCAGTTTTAATACACTGTCTCGGTTTTAGTATGATTAAACATGTTTGTGCTTTTTTTTTTTTTTAACTACCGTATTTTTCGGAGTATAAGCCGCACCGGAGTATAAGTCGCACCTGCCAAAAATGCATAATAAAGAAGGAAAAAAACATATATAAGTCGCACTAGGGTATAAGTCGCATTTTTTGGGTAAATTTATTTGCTAAAACCCAACACTAAGAACAGACATTTGAAAGGCAATTTAAAATAAATAAAGAATAGTGAACAACAGGCTGAATAAGTGTACGTTATAGTCAGTATAGTACATAAGAGTCATTCAAATAACTATAACATATAGAACATGCTATACGTTTACCAAACAATCTGTCACTCCTAATCGCTAAATCCCATGAAATCTTATACGTCTAGTCTCTTACGTGAATGAGCTAAATAATATTCTTTGATATTTTATGGTAATACAACAGCGTTTTGTTCAGGAGAGAACACACAGGAGATAATACAAATAATAACAGAAGAAATTAACAAATTAAAAAGATGGTTTGACAAAAACAGACTATCGTTGAATCTTAGTAAAACTAAAATAATGCTATTTGGTAATAGTAGAAGAGAAAGTCAAACACAAATACAAATAGACGGAATAGAAATTGAAAGAGTAAATGAAACCAAATTCTAGGTATAATGATTGATGATAAATTGAACTGGAAATCTCACGTAAAAAATATACAACATAAAGTAACACGTCAATAATGAATAAAGCAAAACATGTTCTAGACAAAAAATCACTTCATATTCTATACTGCTCACTAGTGTTACCATATCTGAGCTACTGTGTAGAAATATGGGGAAATAATTAAAAAAGTACACTTCATTCATTAACGGTGTTACAAAAAAGATCAGTTAGAATAATACATAATGTTGGATATAGAGAACATACAAATCCTTTATTTATTGAATCAAAGATACTGAAATTCCACGACATAGTGAATTTGCAAACAGCTAAAATTATGCACAAAGCAAACTATAACCTGCTACCCAAGAATATACAACAATTCTTCTCAACAAAAGAGGAGAAATATAATCTTAGAGAAAAATGTAATTTAAAACATTTGTACGCACGTACAACACTTAAGACCTTCAGTATATCAATATGTGGAATTAAATTATGGAATGGATTAAGCAAAGCAATCAAACAATGTACTAATATGATCCACTTCAAGAAACTCTTCAAACTTAAAGTGTTTACAAAGTACAAAGAAGAAGAACCATGACAAACATTCTCAATTTATTTCATCCATCCATTCATTCATTCTTAAAGTAATCTTACTTATCTCATCATATGAAATATGACTTTCTTCACCAATTATTATTATTAAATTCTTACTATTATTTATTTATTTATTTTTATTGTGATTACCTATGGAGTTTATTGTGAATAAATTGAGAACAGGAAGTGAATAAAAAAGTTTCAGCAACTGTTATGTAAAGAAAAGGGGTTGGATTAAATAAGCTCTGCTTCTTCCTACTCCTTTTCGAACATGTTGAAAAGAGAAACTGGAAATTGTGATGTATCATGTTGTATGCTTGCATGTTCGAAATAAACTCAAACTCTAACTCTAATGTTTTAATAATTTCACACATAATTCGCTCCTGAGTATAAGTCGCACCCCCGGCCAAACTATGAAAAAAACTGCGACTTATAGTCCGAAAAATACGGTACTTACAGCTGCAAAACAACCCTCCATACATTCAAATAAAGTTGTAGCATACAATCAAAGTCGACGAGAGGCTTACTCCGGAATTCCACTGGATGCGGAATGGCAGCAGAACGGCACCGCCACGGCGGCAGACTCTTGTCATTGTGTCATTTTTCACTGCCTGCGGAATGGCACCGGCATCTGCAATATACACAGAGCTTCTGTATGTGCCGATAGTTGCAAAACGCTGGTTCATTTTAAGTTAAAGTTAATGTTAAAGTACCACTGATTGTCACACACACACTAGGTGTGGTGAAATTAACCTCTGCATTTGACCCATCCCCTTGTTCCACCCCCTGAGAGGTGAGGGGAGCAGTGAGCAGCAGCGGTGGCTGCGCTCGTGAATCATTTTGGTGATTTAACCCCCAATTCCAACCCTTGATGCTGAGTGCCAAACAGGGAGGTAATGGGTCCCATTTTTATAGTCTTTGGTATGACTCGGCCGGGGTTTGAACTCACAACCAAGGGTTGGAATTGAGGGTTAAATGACCAAAAATTATTCCCGGGTGCGCCCACCGCTGCTGCCCACTGCTCCCCTCACCTCCCAGGGGGTGAACAAGGGGATGGGTCAAATGCAGAGGACAAATTTCACAACACCTAGTGTGTGTGTGACAATGTTTGGTACTTTAACCTTAACTTAATTTTAACCTACCAATCTCAGGGCGGACACTCTAACCACAATTTAGCTAGAATCTGCTTGCGTTGTACAGGAAGTCATACACAAACGCAAAATAAAATATCCGGTGTAGTTTCAAAATAAAAGACTTAGTTTTCAAGGCGGATTATATTTCACAATTAGAAACGTCCTCGTCAAAGGTTTTCAGACGCAATTTCCTCTCGTTGAAACAAATGGATGAGGAATCATATCACAGGCATATTTTGGGCAGCTATATGGGGGCCTGTGTTAAATACATCTGATTTGGGGGCTGGGGAAGCAGGGGAGGTGAATGAGTGTGTGTGCGTGTGTGTGTGTACCTCTCACCAGGGATCAAGTTACTGTTGTGTTGTTGCTTGCTACAAAAAATAAAAAATAAAGTTGTCGTTCTGCAAGGCAAAACGGTTGTCTTTTCTACGAGTAATGTCACGTCAGTGCCGTCACAGATGCCCGCCAGTGAGTATGGATGGACGAAAAAGCTTGAGACGTTTAGAGGTTTTGCCATTCAGCAGCCAGTGATGGCAGGATTGAGTTTATTTACTTCTGCTCTTTTAAAAAAAGTGTTTGTGGTTCGCTTTACTACGACTCCCTCACGTGACCACGCCCAGATTCGCAAGATCTAGTAAAAAGTCCCCGCTTTTTTGCTTCAAAGCGAGGACGCAACTAAACGGCGGTGGGGACTGCTCCCATTGCCGTTACTCATTCAGTGGAAATCCAGGATTAGACTCCATGTTTCCAGAGTGTCACTGAATGCACCACACTACTACAATAAGTCAAGCCAAACAATTAAGGGGAAACTGCACTTTTTTGGAATTTTGCCTATCATTCACAATCCTTATGTAAGACAAGAACAGAACAAATACGTTTTTTTTCTTTTTTCATGCATTTTAAATATTAAATACATGCAATCAAAAGTCAGCTTACGATGGAGCCTATAGGAGACGCTCTATTCTGCCTATAAAAGCCCTTAAAAACATCCAAACACCTCCATAAAAAAAAAGGAGTATTGTTGGCACTTTTTAAATGTTTTTTTTGTTGTTTTTTATAAGCAGAGTAGATGACCTTCCATTGACTCTGCTGTATGTGGCTTTTATTTACGTTTATTTAGGAGTTAGAATGGTTTTTTGGGGGGGGGGTTTTATAAGTACATCCGTCGCCATGACTTTCTTTTATGAACGATTGGCAAAATTCCCAAAAAAGTGCAGTTCCCCTTTAAGGGTGATATGGCTCTCACCATCTGTCCTCCTTAGATTGTAGAGAGCCTGGTTTACTCCCCAAAACTTAGCACAGGAATCTTCAGCCAGGAAACAAGAAATAATCCTACGTGAATGTTGCATACAGCAAACAACGAAGACAGACTGAACATGGCAAAAAATGTGAAAAAATAGCTCTCTGATTAGTGCTCGGCAGCAGGTGAGCGTGCCGAACACTAACCAGAGGCAGGTGGAACCAATCAGTACCCATGGTAACCAAAACAAACCCCTGCACAAAAAACTGAGGGAGTCCAAAACTACAGAACATGACTAAACAAAACAATTTCACTTAATCAAACCTTTTTTAAACATCCCACAATACAAAATAACATTGATTCTTGCTGGTATTGTATCGGACTAATATCGGTTATAATACTAAAGGCTCCAATATCAGTATTGTAACGGAAAGGAAAAAGTTGCATTGGATTTAAAAACTGTATATGCAGGTGTACCTAATAAAGTGGCAGCTGAGTGTGTAAGTGTGATTGAGTTACTGCCATTGAAGTAGCAGCATTGTTAGTTGTAGTGCATCTGAGCACCATCCCCTGACTGGAGCACACTTGTGTGTCACAAAAGAGTAAAAACCTTGTCCTTAACACTTACAGTGTCATAATAAGGCTGTGTCAATGAATCGAATAGCCATTTCAATGGCACACCAAAAAAACGAATGCAATAACCAGAAATATGAGCAACTATTTGCAGGATTAGGTGTCTGTCTATCTGTGTTGGCCCTGCGATGAGGTGGCGACTTGTCCAGGGTGTACCCCGACTTCCGCCCGATTGCAGCTGAGATAGGCTCCAGCACCCCCCGCGACCCCGAAAGGGACAAGCAGTAGAAAATGGATGGATGGATGGACTCAATTCTGCCGCACAAAAATCACAATATCTGCTTTCAGGTGACATTCCCTGTCATGGTGATGTCGGGAAAATACGAACACAAACGCCGCGCTCGCCCTGCTGCAGTTATTTATCCCTCCCATGTGCGCCTTTACAGCTGGGGAGTTTGCTTCTCATTTGTGTGCACAAACAAGTGAGAAAAGGCAGGTGCCACTGAGTGCAAAAATGGAAAGAGAAGCAAAATGAAAGTGAAAAGGACCCGTGGCAGGAGCCAAATGACAGCACAATGTGTCTCCAGCTCGTTAAAATAAAAGCCCAAGGAGGGCGGGGGGGGGGGGGGGGGGGGGGGGAGATGCCTTTGTCCTTTCAGCTCTGCCTTCGCCTCACGCACCGCAGTACCCCCACACCCCCCGTTAATATTCCTGAGGATGGAGGTGCATGCCTGCTTGGCACATGAACTTGATTTCCATCAGAGCTTGGAAATAACCTCACGGCTGTTGCCAGGGCAACCTGCGTCTACCTTTTTGCGTTTTTTGCATATTGCCTTAGAGTCGGAGTCCCACCCCAACCCCCCCACCCCCCACCCCACCCCCCACCACACCATCCACACATAACTCACAGAGCGTTGGGATGACAAATGCTCTCAGGTGTAGATGCAAAAGTGGGGGCTGGGGAGGTGTGTATGAGTGTTTGCGTGTGTGTGTGTGTGTGTGTGTGTGTGTGTGTGTGTGTGTGTGTGTGTGTGTGTGTGTGTGTGTGTGTGTGTGTGTGTGTGTGTGTGTGTGATGGGCGGAGGGAGGCACTGCAATGGTCGGTCGGGTGGGTGCAGGGAGATGGATGACCATGCCAGGCAAGAGCAAGCAGGGCCACATAGACACTGTGGCATGTACAGTGAGCATGTGCGCCATGGGGGGAGGGTTATTAATGTCTCCCCATTGGAGGCTGGCGGGGAGGGGGCAGGCTGGGAGGGAGAGGGGAAGGGGGAGGGGAGGAGAACAATAAAAGTCTACAGCGTTGACACCGATGGACTCCTGCCTCCTAATTAACATCAGGATGAACAAACAGGCAGAGAGCGAGAAAGGGAGGGGGCGATCAGACGCAAACACACGACCCCTCTTCATACACGCTACAGGCTAACGTCACATGGCACTGTAAGAGAATCGTGACACACGTTTAACTAAAACAGTATGTAATCCTCCTTTTTCGTCACACACTACCCGAAAAGGAGTAGGAAGAAGTACAGCGTATTTAATCCTAATGTTACTATTACCATTATATTATGTTTAGAGATGTCCGATAATATCGGACTGCCGATATTATCGGCCGATAAATGCTTTAAAATGTAATGTAGGAAATTATCGGTATCGTTTTAAAATTATCAGTATCTGTTTCAAAAAGTAAAATGTATGACTTTTTAAGACGCTGTGTACACGGACGTAGTGAGAAGTACAGAGCGCCAATAAACCTTAAAGGCACTGCCTTTGCGTGCTGATACGGCGTTTCACACACACAAGTGAATGCAACTTGGTCAACAGCCATACAGGTCACACTGATGGTGACCGTATAAACAACTTTAACACTGTTACAAATATGCGCCACACTGTGAACCCACACCAAACAAGAATGACAAAAACATTTCGGGAAAACATCCGCACCGTAACACAACATAAACACAACAGAACAAATACCCAGAACCCCTTGCAGCACTAACTCTTCCGGGATGCTACAATATACAGAACTCGACAGTGCGCCTTATAACCCGGTGCGCCTAAAGGTAAGACATGTTATCTGGCGTTTTGTTTCGCAATATTATGCAAAAGCAACTGTTCTTACCTTCTGGTACCTGCTGATCTGCATAAATCCTGAAAAATTGCGCGCGTCCGCCTTTGTAGTCCGTGACGACACCATAGTCGATAAGCTTCTTCTTTTTCTCTATCTTCTTGTTATGGGGCATTCATCCTCCGCTGTTGCCATTTCTAATATAAAGTAGTGTAAAGTTATTACTTATATATGTCAGTAAACTCGCCATGAAAGCGCTAAAACATACCGGTGTAGTAAGTTTACATTATTCACCCAAGGAACTTTAGTTATTAGAGAGTTGCGGTCGGACGGTTTTTCCGGTGGTGTTGTTTCCGGATGAGGAGATGCTGCTCCGTTATTGGTTTAAGTAAAGTCTGAATGTCATTAAAACAGTTAGCTCCATCTTTTGACACTTCTTCCACTCCCGTCGTTGCACGCTACACCGCTACAACAAAGATGACGGGGAGAATACGCTGAAACGTGAAGGTGAGCCACGTAAATAAGACCGCCCACAAAACGGCGCATCCTGAAGCGACTGTCAGAAAGTGGCTTGAAGATGATCTGTAAAACATAATCTATACAACATTTTGACCAAAGAACCACCATTACATGTTATGTAGAACACAAGGAAGTGTTTTCCATTCAGAAAAAAATAAATAATAATAATAATAATAATAGCCCTACAATCGCCTTATATATGAAAAAATATTAAAAATAGACCATTCATCGGCAGTGCGCTTTATAATACAGTGCGCCCTATGGTCCTGAAAATACGGTGTTCTTAATCGATTAAAAAAATATAAACTTTTTTTTTTTTTATAATAAACTTTTTTTTTCTTCCAATATGTCCTGTCCAGTCACTCAGGCAAATCGTATTGTTGATGTAGATGCCCATATTCGCTCTACGGTTGTACTTTAGAAAAGAGAAATGTTGGATACGTCCCTTGTTGCCTTATTTGTATTTGACTTTCTTAAATGTTTGGGAAGCATTTTTTTTTAAATACAAAACCAGTTTTATTTTAAGTAATATAGACATTGATCAGAGATGTTTATCTATTTTATGAAGGAATGTAGTTAATCAAATAACTGCCATCCAATGTTATTAAAAAAAGTATAGATTTTGAATCAATTCTGAATCAAATCGTTATCGCCAAGAATCAAATCGAATAGAATCGTGTAGTGCCCAAAGATTTATAGCCCTAAAAAATAACCATCGTTAGCCAGATAGAAGGGAAAGAGGGAAAATATAATTTTAAAAACGTTTAAAGGGTGGATTTTGATAATTGATGCAGTACAATCCAGGTTAATACTACCATGATTTTATTTTGAAGCCTACTTTGCACTGAACAGGAAGTCCATGTGTACACATTTTATTACTGTGTATGAGAAAAACAACAGTTAAGATGCAAAAGAGCAACATTTTCTACTGGTTGTCCCTCTCGGGATAAGGGTGTGCTGGAGCTGCCCTCTGGCGCAATTGGCCACCTCATATAATAATAATAATAATATAATAATAATTATTATATATTTTTTTATGCATTTATATTATTATATCATATATAGTAAAGTAGACAATTGTTAGTCTATTATTTATACTACAATGTAATAATATATAATAATATAAATACAACAATAATTATTATTTTTTTATTTTGTATTTATATTATTATATATAGTATTGTGGTATAAGTAGTGTGAAACAACAACAGCAACATGTACAGTTATAATATTATTAATATACAGTATTACTATTATATGTTATTATTATGTTGAAATAATAATAACAATAACAACAATGGTAATAATAATTATGTTTTATTAATATGCTAAATAAATATATTTAAAAAAGTAAAATAAATATAAAACAAAAATAAGAAAAGAAAATAACAATAATATAAAATTAAATACCGGTACTATTACTGATACTACAGTACAAAACTACAACACAGAAATAACTCCTTTGGGTCTCTAATTTTGTTTGTGTGTTGACGGGAACTAAAGCGGGAACTTTTAAGTAATAAGAAACAAAGAATTGCGGGACTCGACGAAGACAGGTTGATAACGTAAGCAGGTTCCACTGAGGTAAAGAGGTTGTAGTTAACATCTAGTAACAAGAAAATACGTAGAGAAGGAGTACACATTTGAAAAACATTGTACAGTGTTGTTAAGTACAGGATATATTATATATTGTTGCTTAGTCTTGAGCCAAGTATCTAGAATTAGGCTTTAAAAAGGTGGCTACTGAATCATCGGAGTGTGTCATGAGAAATGTTAGTGCACAGACAGAAGGAAAAAATATTGTGAGATATTCAACATTCCATCACAGACATTCAGCTCATGACTTCTCTTCCACATCCCTGTATCAACACTCAAGCTAAAGTGCAGTCAGGGAGAAAATTAATTTCTTATTACCTGATTATATGATTAGGTCTCGCTTGGGGTGTCGGTGGAATATTCCACATCAGCATTTCATCAAACACACGCTATAGGCGAGTGGGATGTCGGAGTCGGGGGCTGTGGGTTACGGCAGGCCAGGCCAGGTCAGAGATGGAGGCCTGAAGTGGAGGCTGTAATTGCCTGAGACGTGCCTTTCCATCCAGAGGAATAAAGACTGGCGCTGGCAATATGCTGACAGAAAGCAATTTGCACCCACGCTATTCAGCTCCTGCCACCCACTGGACACACACACACACACACACACACACACACACACACACACACACACACACACACACACACACACACACACACACACACACACACACACACACACACACACACACACACACACACACACACACACACTTAAGCATGATTCCTGCCTATGCAAACCCTCTCCAAACATCATCACAACCTGATGGTGACGCCTCAAACATGAAGAAACATAGAATGGATTTTAAAGATGGATAGACCTTTCAGGTGTACATCAATCTCATGTTGTATATCGCCAGCTCTGATACATCTTGAAGGGACGCCAGCAAACAAAATTGATCATTACAAAATTCATGAGGTCCAGAAATCCTACCTCATGAGAGCTCTCTTTTTTTCCTACAGGGCAACGCTATTACTTGTCTTTTTTTTCCCTTTAACCCACCCTTCCATCGCCTGCAACAAATCTACACACAGTGACAAAGACGCCAGTAAAAGGGCACATTTGCATAACTTCTATATGGTAGAAAATCTGATCATATAAATGTAAATAAGGTGAGCTTAGCGTATATTTTCCTGGAGAAAACAAGGAATTGATAACATGAGCGTGGAGGTGCATGCCAGGAGACGCAGACGGAGCAAAGAGGTCTCCGAGGGGTATGTGGATCAGGGTATGCATTAATGTCCCCGCTGACAGTATTATTTTTGGTTGCAACCGCTTTGAACAAACAGCAGGGGGCACTGTTAAGGTATTGCTTAGTAGTGTAGTTTACTTTTAAAATATATATCTTATGCAGCATAACCTTTGATATTAGAGTCAAAAAGGTCAGATGCCTAAGCGTTGCTCCTTGCCTAAATTGTCTATTAGTGGGAATGTGAGCGTGGATAGGCTCCATTAATACTTATTTAACTATCTGACAAAACATTTACATGTCATCTTTGTGTTATAGTTAGTTTTTCTCAAACATGCATACAGGGTTACATTGACATACAGGTCTTGTTTACAGTTCCCTATTCAATGTACGAAAGGGAGTAGGAAGAAGCCGAGCTTATTTAAATCCTACCTCTTCCTTATTTCACATCAGTTATTAATACATTTGTTCACTATCCTGTTTCCTATATGTATCTGTAACAAAGAACATTTGTGTAATATCTAATCCAGTGTTTTTCAAGTGTGCCGCGAGATACAGTCTGGTGTGTTGTGGGAGATTATGTAATTTCACCTATTTAGTTTCAAAATATTTTATGCAAAACAGTAATTATAATCTGCAAATTGAGTGTCGGTGTTGTCTAGAGCTTAGCAGAGTAACCGCGTAATACTCTTCTATATCAGTAGGTGGCAGCAGGTAGCTAATAGCTTTGTAAACGTCGTAGCTAATGCTTAAACCAAAAATAAACAAAAGGAGAGTGCCCCTAAAAAAGGCATTGAAGCTTAGGGATGGCTATGGAAAACGAAACAAAAACTGAACTGGCTACAAAATAAACAAAAACAGAATGCTGGACGACAGCAAAGACTTACAGCGTGTGGAGCAGACGGCGTCCACAAAGTACATCCGTACATGACAAGACAATCAACAATTTCCACACAAAGAAGGATAGCGTCCGCACAACTGAAATAGTCTTGATTGCTAAAACATTTAGGTTCGGGGAATAGCGCTCAAAAGAAGACATGAAACTGCTACAGGACGTTGCCAACAAAACAGAAAAAGCCACAAAAATAGGAGCGCAAGACACTACACACAGAAAAACACCAAAAAACTCAAAAATAGTCACGGCGTGATGTGACAGGTCGTGACACTTACTTTGAGACAAGAGCTATAGTGATGCATTGTTGGTTATGGTTTGAATTCATATCCAACAATTGCAACACTTACTTTTTACTATCAATTTCAACTACCGAGTTGACATTTTTAATGTTTTCTGCTGGTGGTGTGCCTCCGCATTTTTTTCAAAGACCAAAAATGTCCTTTGGCTCCAAAAAGGTTGAAAAACACTGATCTAATCTAACCACCTTGAGATATTAAATGTTTTATTTTTAGTATTCTTTATTAAAGGCCTACTGAAATGATTTTTTTTTATTTAAACGGGGATAGCAGATCCATTCTATGTGTCATACTTGATCATTTCGCGATATTGCCATATTTTTGCTGAAAGGATTTAGTAGAGAAAATCGACGATAAAGTTCGCAACTTTTGCTCGCTGATAAAAAAAAGCCGTGCCCCTACCGGAAGTAGCGTGACGTCACAAGCGGTAGTGCTGCTCACAATTCCCCGTTGTTTACAATGGAGCGAGAGATATTTGGAGCGAGAAAGCGACGATTACCCCATTAATTTGAGCGAGGATGAAAGATTTGTGGATGCGGAACGTTAGAGTGACGGACTAGAATGCAGTTCAAGAGATATCTTTTTTCGCTCTTACCGTAACTTAGGTACAAGCTGGCTCATTGGATTCCACACTCTCTCCTTTTTCTATTGTGGATCACGGATTTGTATTTTAAACCACCTCGGATACTATATCCTCTTGAAAATGAGAGTCGAGAAGGCGAAATGGACATTCAGTGACTTTTATCTCCACGACAATACATCGACGAAGCTCTTTAGCATGAGCTAACGTGATAGCATCTGTCTCAAATGCAGATAGACACTAAATAAATAAATACCTGACTGGAAGGATAGACAGAAGTTCAACAATACTACTATCAGGAGACACCGAACCAAACACTGGACATGTAAATACACGGTTAATGTGTATTCGACGCCTGTCGAAGCCTAGCAATGCTGTTGCTAATGACGCTAACTTAGCAACGGGAGCTCGTCAGAGCTATGATAAAAACATTAGCGCTCCACCTACGCCAGCCAGCCCTCCTCAGCTCATCAACACCCGTGCTCACCTGCGTTCCAGTGATCGACGATGCAGTCGGCGGCCCGGAGACGTAGGAAGTCAAGGTGAGGTCGCCGGCGCTAGTGTCTGCTATCCAACAAAGTCCTCCTTGTTGTGTTGCTACAGCCAGCCGCTAATACACCGATCCCACCTACAACGTTCTTCTTTGCAGCCTCCATTGTTCATTAAACAAATTGCAAAAGATTCACCAACACAGATGTCCAGAATACTGTGGAATTATGAAATGAAAACAGAGCTTTGTGAGTAGGATTTTTCGGGCTCCGAATACTTCCCTTGTCCTCGTGACGTCACACGCATACGTCAGCATAATAAGACGTTTTCAAGCGGAAGTGTGGCGGGAAATTTAAAATTGCACTTAATAAGTTAACCCGGCCGTATTGGCATGTGTTGCAATGTTAAGATTTCATCATTGATATATAAACTATCAGACTGCGTGGTCGGTAGTAGTGGGTTTCAGTAGGCCTTTAATATCAATATTTTACCAAACCTTTTTATGTGCTTTAAAACACTCGAAAACTTACCATATCTGGCAAGAAATGTGTACACAAGTCCATCATGACCATACTTGCCAACCTTGAGACCTCCAATATCGGGAGGTGTGTGTGTGTGTGTGGGGGGGGGGGCGTGGCCTCCAGCTCCGGCTGAATACCGGGAGTTTGTCGGGAGAAAATCTCTGTCGGGAGGTTGTCGGGAGAGGCGCTGAATATCGGGATTCTCCGGCTAAAAACGGGAGGGTTGGCAAGTATGATCATGACGGAACACACGAAAATGATTATAGACAGTATATAGTAAGACGTGAAGGTCGTTAGCCATTTTGGGTTTCAAATCCCATATTTGGGCAGATTCAAACCACTTGGATTTTTTCTTTGGTTTTTGTTTAATGTACTATTGCAGGACATGTTTATTTTTTGTGGAGAACGTGTCAATAAAAGATTAGCTTTGGGCCGCAAATTACCCCTGGGCTGCACCTTGGAAACCCCTGGGCTAGCGTACTAACTGTTAGGATTTCAGTCGGATTTTTCAGCATTTACACGAAATATTTACCGAAATTGCGTTTTCGTTAGTCCATTATGTATATATGCTATTTTTATATACTCGCCCTAGTGTGTGAATGTTGTCTGTCTATCTGTGTTGGCCCTGTGATGAGGTGGCGACTTGTCCAAGGAGTACCCCGCCTTCCGCCCGAGTGCAGCTGAGATAGGCTTCAGCACTCCCACGACCCCGAGAGGGAAAAGCGGTAGGAAATGGATGGATGGATACACTCAAAGTTCGATAAAACGCAATCGTTGGGGTCCATAAGATACCCGTCGTATAATTCCAGGGTTTGCGTTATATAGAAACCCTTATTTTTTTTAACCCTTTTCTTTTCGAAAAACGTTTGCGCGTAGCTTGGCTGCCTGAACGTGTTTGGTGGATAGTTCCCCACGTTACGTGACGTGAATGGTGGCTTGTACTCCCACGTCACAGTAGGTATGGACATCACTGGGTGAGACTTTCATAAAGATTTACTTTGTAAGTTTGCAAATATGCGATCATTTGGTGAAAAACAATGCAATTGACATGGGTGGGGAAAAAAACAGGCGAAAAATCGGGGTCCATGGCACTATCGCGTTATTAACTGTAGAACAGGGGTGTCCAAACTTTTTGACTTGGGGGCCGCATTGGGCTAAAAATGTGTGTACATATTTTACTAATATAATGAATATAATTGGATATTAGGAGTATGTGAAAGGTCGACTCCTACCTTCTTAAAGGCCTACTGAAACCCACTACTACCGACCACGCAGTCTGATAGTTTATATATCAATGATGAAATCTTAACATTGAAACACATGCCAATACGGCCGGGTTAACCTATAAAGTGCAATTTTAAATTTCCCGCCACACTTCCGGTTGAAAACGTCTAGATATGATGACGTATGCGTGTGACGTAAACGATTGATACGGAAGTATTGGTACCTCATTGAATACAAATACAAAAAAGCTCTGTTTTCATTTCAAAATTCCACAGTATTCTGGACATCTGTGTTGGTGAATCTTTTGCAATTTGTTTAATGAACAATGGAGACTGCAAAGAAGAAAGTTGTAGGTGGGATCGGTGTATTAGCGGCGGACTACAGCAACACAACCAGGAGGACAGAGATGGATAGTGGACGCGCTAGCCGCCGAACTCACCTTAACTTCCTCCGTCTCGCCGACCGCATCTGTGATCGGGTGAAGTCCTTCGTCGCACCGTCGATCGCTGGAACGCAGGTGAGCACGGGTGTTGATGAGCAGATGAGGGCTGGTTGGCGTAGGTGGATAGCTAATGTTTTTTAGCATAGCTCTGTGAGGTCCGGTTGCTAAGTTAGCTTCAATGTCGTCGTTAGCACCAACATTGTTAACCTTCGCCAGGCTGGAAAGCATTAACCGTGTATTTTCATGTCCATGGTTTAATAGTATTGTTGATCTTCTGTCTATCCTTCCAGTCAGGGGTTTATTTATTTTGTTTCTATATGCAGTAAAGCACGATGCTATCACATTAGCTCAGTAGCTAAAGAGCTTCGCCGATGTCGTGGAGATAAAAGTCACTGTGAATGTCCATTTTGCGTTCTCGACTCTCATTTTCAAGAGGATATAGTATCCGAGGTGGTTTAAAATAAAAATCCGTGATCCACAATAGAAAAAGGAGAGAGTGTGGAATCCAATGAGCCAGCTTGTACCTAAGTTACGGTCAGAGCGAAAAAAGATGCGTCCTGCACTGCACTCTAATCCTTCACTCTCATGTTCCTCATCCACAAATCTTTCATCCTGGCTCAAATTAATGGGGTAATCGTCGCTTTCTCTGTCCGAATCACTCTCGCTGCTGGTGTAAACAATGGGGAAATGTGAGGAGCCTTTCAACCTGCGACGTCACGCTACTTCCGGTACAGGCAAGGCTTTTTTTTATCAGCGACCAAAAGTTGCGAACTTTTTCGTCGATGTTCTCTACTAAATCCTTTCAGCAAAAATATGGCAATATCGCAAATGATCAAGTATGACACATAGAATGAATCTGCTATCCCCGTTTAAATAAAAAAATAATAATTTCAGTAGGCCTTTAAAGAACATTCAAGGGTCATTGATCTGATTTACTCATATTGTCTACGAGAAGTTAGCAAATCCCGGTATTTAGGATTAATTTGAAAGCTTTCTGCGGTGCGACGCTTTATTGAACTCATGAAGTCTCGCGGGCCAAATTGAAGATACTGGCTGGCTGCACCTGGCACGCGGGCTGTAGTTTGGACACCACGGCTGTAGAATGTCACGTTTTATAAGACCGCGTTAAATGGAACTTTGAGTGTATTTTTGATCGTTAATTTTGACGTTATTTTTAGGTATTCTCCAGTGTGGACGCCTAAATGGTGCTGTGTGCGCATGCGTTTTCTTTGACGTTATTTTGTTTTAAAAATGGTGTAAAGCATTTTGTGTTGCAACTTGCTTGTGTATGAAAAGTTCGATATAAATAACGTTTGGATTGATTGGATGAATGGCTGTAAAGCGCCCAAGGCTTCCAGGCTGAATATATTTGTGACAGAGGAAAGTTCATGGCTGAGAAGATACAAGACAAGCATTCTATCAGCTCACTCCACACGGGGAAAATAAAAGGACAGTATTTTAAGTTGCCGGCTCAAATCACATTATTTTCCCTGCGCATTGTAGCTCTGAATGTAATCGTTTTACTTGTGGCCATACAAACGTCCAAATGATCACGCAAAACATCAAATTCAAGCCGCTGAAGGATAACAATCTGATCTGAGGGTCCACTTGAATGTTTCTACAGAGGAAGAAAATGTGATTCGCATTATTGTGACCTCGAAGGTTCCATCACAGAGTGACTGTGAGGATGCCAACTTGCTCAATGGTGCATGAAACTGCCTCTTTTTATTGGCATGGCATTCAATCAGTTCCTCTTGGGTGTACGTCCTTGCCTTTGTGGCTAGAGGGGGGGGGGGGGGGGGTTGACCCATTACAGCAGCCATGCACCTGCCCACGTCTTACCAGCCAATCCCTTTTAATGTCTCTCCCTCCTCGCTCCCATTCCTGCATAAATACAATCAGGGCTTGTCAAGAAAGGCTGAACCGCTCACTCTTTTCCTCCGCTGCCTCTGATTGATTATGCAAAGCGAGCGCCGCTACGTCCTCCCATTCCCTCCCTATGTCTTTGAATTTCACCGGAGCTGGCTCAGTGCCCATAGACCCTCCCCCTTATCCTTCATACGACGACCTCCTGACCTTAGAGGGCGTCCACCTATCTATACATCACGCTGGTGCACCTCTGCTTGTGTGGCAAACCCAAAGAACATGTATAATAATAAATAGTAGGATGACTATAACCTTCAGAAAACTAGCACACAAAGAAGAAGGATGGATCGTTACAGCACAGAATACAGACCTGAGGTGACGCCTTAAAAATATGAATGAACAGTGTTTCAGCTGTTCTTTAAACAAAAATAGTGAATAACTTCTTTCGGAAGACATAATAATTAGAGATGTCCGATAATGGCTTTTTTGCCGATATCCGATATTTCGCTTTTGTCCAACTCTTAATTACCGATTCCAATATCAACCGATACCGATATATACATTTGTGGAATTAACACATTATTATGCCTAATTTTGTTGTGATGCCCCGCTGGCTGCATTAAACAATGTAACAAGGTTTTACAAAATAAATCAACTCAAGTTATGGAAAAACAACATGGCACTGCCATATTTATTATTGAAGTCACAAAGTACCCAGGAAACGTATGCCTCTAAAGCAGTTTAAAAAAATAATAATTTAAGTGTACTAATAATATGACTTGGGACTCCCGTACGCAATAAAACACTGATTTTATGGAGCAAATTTGTCAAGACTTGGAGCTTGGGGTTTGTTTTTCCGGAATGCAAGCGAAAGTTGGCGCGTGCAAGACGTGAATGTGAGTACATTTTTTAATTAATCTATCAAAAAAAGAACAAACAAAAAGTGCTCACAGCGGAGGTACAAAACTTGGCTAATGAAAACAAAAGACTTGCACAAAGGCAAAAAACTATGAACATGAAACAAAAACTTACTTTGCATGGAACTGTGAACATGCCATGAAGCAGAGTGATAAAGTGTGATGTCGCCAGGCAGACTAACTGAAAACAATGGGCTTAAATAATACAGACATGATTGACAACAGGTGTGTGAGTCCTAACGTGAAAACAGGTGCAACTAATCGGTCGTCATGGTGACAAAACAAGAGTGCACAAAGAGTCCAAAAACAAAATCGAACATAACTAAAACAAAACATGATCACACAGACATGACAACATTTTGTAATTTGTTTTGCTCACCCCAGACTCTATTCACCTTCTTAACAATTGAGCTAATAATCACTTCATTTTGCCTCAAAACAATTGCTGTCAAATGATATTTTTAAAAAAATTAATCAGATTAATCACAGGGTGGATTCATTTCGATTAATCATGATTAAAATATAATTCATTTTAAAAGGAATACCGCATTTGAATTTTTTTTTTATTGTTTCTTTCATCTACGATCATTATGTGAGGCCTGGGCTATTTATCGATGTTATCGATAAATTCAAGTTTTTTGTTGGAGACGATTTGAAAAATAAAAAAGTTATGATTTTCTCCTGCATTTACCGCCTCCTTACTTCCTGAGCAGAGATCCATAAACCTAGCAAAAGATGGCTAATACTAATGTTAGCCGTTTATTATTCCGAAGAAAAGAAAAGTGTTGTGAGTGCTTTAGAATTGCGGCAACAGGTGACTGCAAGTTGTTTGTTTTTTTAAAGAAAAGTCAGCAGCGCAACAAACTTACTCCAGCATCTGAAACAGCATCAAGCCGAGTGGGAGGAATGCAACACTTTACGAGTCGAACAAGACCGGAACAACAACAAACTACTCCTAAGAAGCAGCTTACTGTGGTGAAATCATTAACACCAGGTACCTAATACAGTATGATGAAAAAGGAGAACAATGCACAGAGCGATCACTAAAGCAGTCGCTCTGCACATCCAACCCTGACAGTTCATATGCGTGCGTGCTGCTGTAAAACTCCCGTGGAATTATAACGCATTGAATCATCAATATAGTGATATATTACAAGTGCAATGAAGTGTAGATTGTCTTTAACATCAGTACACACTAACAAGGAGCCCAGGATACTTCATGGAAAAGCCTGCGTTTATCCACTTACCAAAACTATATTGATTATTTATTTGCATACAATGTACAATACCACATTTTTATTTAAATAATCATTTTATTCAAGACACAAGTTTCAAGTTTGCACTTTATTGATGTAATGGATTTGTATTACTATTTAGTGATTATTGGTATTGTTGCGTTTGACCAGATGTTCCTCCAAGTGGGATGTAAAACGCTGGTCAGTCCCAAGTTCCTTAGATGACACATAAACTGATCTAGAATATACACCAAGCACAGTATAGGTATTTTGTAATTTATTGTCAAATATTTGAGAATAGAGACCAGCCTCGAACAACACATACAAATGCGTAGCCCAAGTTGATCTGGCCTTCCACAGGCAAAAAGCAACTCTTTTCACACAAAGAAAGCCCCCATTCCCCCCCCCCCCCCCCCCAACACTGATAAGAAGAGAGACTTGGGGGTTGTGTTCACATTCCTGATGGTTTACGACCCTGTCTAACCAGGCAATCTGAAGACAAAGAGAAACTAGTATACAGAGTAAAATTAAGGAAAAAAATATGAGCTGATTCAAACATGATTATGAATAAAGAAATAGCTCTTAAACATATGCATTATCCACAGTATCTTTACTGATTTACTGAAGTTTATTTGCATTAGGGTTGTACGGTATTAGTATAGTACCGCGATACTAATTAATAATTTTCAGTACGATACCGTCTCTGAAACGTACTGGTCAGACACCCCTACCCCCACCCCCTCGTGCCTGCGTCAAAGTCATGTTGTGACATTCCTGGTTTACGAGCAGGCGAGCATGTTCGGCGGCACACAATCACAGAGTACTTACAAGCAGACAGTGTGTAGACAGAAAAGGGAGAACGGACGCATTTTGGTGTAAAAACTAACGATAAAGGTGAAGTTATAACACTGAAACGCCCTCAGGAAGAGATGCTTTAAGACATGGCTAGCTAGCTAGCGGCTAACATCTATCCGCCGTCGGCAGTGTTTTAGCTACTTCTAAATCACTAATCCTGGTCTCCATGGCGACAAATAAAGTATGTTTCTTACAAGTATCATCCCTGCAGGACGAGGAATAGCTAAACATGCTTCACTACACACCGTAGCTCACCGGCGTCAAAATGTAAACAAACGCCATTGGTGGATCTACACCTAACATCCACTGTAATGATATCATGTACAGGCACGTATCCAGTCGATATTACTATGATTACGTCGATATTTTTTGGCATCACAACATCTTCTTTCGTTTTTTTTAAATGTATATTATGTTTATAAACTCAGGAAATATGTTCCTGGACACATGAGGACTTTGAATATAACCAATGTATGAACCTGTAACAGTTTTTTTTTTCAAGACATAAGTATTAAGTTTGCACTTTTTCTCAATGTTGGAAATTATTTTTTTTTTGCATGCAATGAACAATCGGCCTTCCGCCCAAGTCCAGCTGGGAAAGTTTTTTATGTTGTTTTTTTAAGTCAAGAGAAAAAAAAAATTGTATTCGATTTTTGGGGGGGGAAAAAAATCAGATTTTACTTTTAGGCCATATCGCTGAGAGCAGGCCTAACAAGAACACACGCATTTACCTTTTCTGTGCATTCTAAATAGCAAAAAGCTTCTAGTAAGAGGCCGCTAACAATGCAGGTAATGGGGATACGATCTATTCCGTCGATAAAGCCCTTTCAAACTAATGGCAGGCTTCGTGAAAGCCTTGGAGCGTAATCATGTAGCTAAACATTTCAATAAGAAAATAAAACTGTCACTTACAATATCCGCTCTCACTGGTATAAAGACTGATGGGAAGGTTGCTGTTGTCGTTCAGCACTGGTGCTCTTCTTGAGCTGCTGAATTCAGAATAACCCTCTCTTCTCATATCAAAATTGCGATGGTCTTATAAGAGTTTTAATTGTCTCCTCCTTCTTGATTTTATGGCAGGTCGCAACCAAAGTTATTAGTGGTCAGAAGAGCAGTGTGTGCAAGCGATGTGTCACTACACCAGAAAAGTAGTTCCTCTGGATTAGTTCCTACGATAATGTTGCTAGAGCTTGTTTAATATGCAGGTCACAGCATGTACAGTAAATGGAACGTTATTGGCTGTTTTGAGATGTTTTTTACAGCGCTTTATAGGTGGAATAGATAAATACCAATTACCTGCATTGTTATCCGCCTCGTACTAGCAGTTTTTCGCTATTTAGAATGTACAGGAAATTAAAAAAACATGTGTTTTCTTATCTCACATTGGGATTGTGGATGATGGCAAAAGTCCAAATGAAGTGCATTCATCTCTATTGATAGTGTTTCACTTTGCATGAGCAAAGAGAGTTGAAGAAAGAAGGGAATACATGCACATAAAGAGTTTATTAAACGCATTCACGTCTTGTTCTTGTTTACAAAAAAACAGGACTGGTGTTATAGACACACATTCATCCAAATGAATGTGGATCTGTGTTTTTAATGAGGGATTTTTAGATGGGAGGAGACTCAATATAACCATTAAGCGGCTGCAAGGTTATTAATCAAGCCAGAGACTGTTTTGCGGCGGCTGTTTTGCGTCCATATTTAGCATGTTACAAAGGTATGTGCAAACTGGCACAGTTACGCACAAATGACTGCGCCTCGGTCATTGTGAGGAGGCGATCAATGTAATATGAAAATCTTCCGTCGGTGTGCGTGTCAAAGCTGTCAACATATGTGGACGGTCCGAAGTAAAGATATTAGACATATTGTGTATTCAGCAATATCATTTTATAAGTTTGTAACTGCTGAATGACTTAAGGTGCCGATTCAAACAAATTCAGTTGAGTAGTTTTGGTGTATCTCCTATAGCAGTGGTCACCAACCTTTTCGAGCAAAAGATCCCTGGTCTCAGCCAAAAACCAGAGCAAGATCTACCCCTGCGTCTACTATGTTTTATTTACTGAGAAGAATATCGCCAAAATCCTTCTTTAGGGATATTTTTTCCTAAAGCCATCATGACCACGATTGTGGCAGTTAATGATGCCGCACGTCCGCATCATGTTTTGAACTTTTTAAATAAAAAACAAACGAAACTTAAGCACAGAGTAGGGTTGTACGGTATACCGGTATTAGTATAGTACCGCGATACTAATTAATCATATTCGGTACTATACCGCCTCTGAAAAGTACCGTCCCCTCCCCCGTCCCCGGCCCACTATCGTCGTCACGTCGTGTCATTCCTGGTTTACGAGCAGACGAGCATGTTCGGTAGCGCACAATCACAGAGTACTTACAAGCAGACACAGTGTGGTGACAGAAAAGGGAGAACGGACGCATTTTGGCGTAAAAACCAAAGATAAAGGTGAAGTTATAACACTGAAACGCCCTCAGGAAGAGGTGCTTTAAGACATGGTCACCTAGCGGCTACAGTTCAGCCGCAGTCTGCAGTGTTTTAGCTACTTCTAAATCACTAATCCTGGTCTCCATGGCGACAAATAAAGTACATTTTTTACAAGTATCATCCCTTCAGGACGAGAAATAGCTAAACATGTTTCACTACACACCGTAGCTCACCGGTGTCAAAATGTAAACAAACGCCATTGGCGGATCTACACCTGACATCCACTGTAATGATACCAAGTACAGAAGCGTATCTAGTCGATACTACTCTGATTACGTCAATATTTTTTGGCATCACAACATCTTCTTTTGTTTTTTTTAAATGTATTTAATGTTTATAAAGTCAGGAAATATGTCCCTGGACACACGAGGACTTTGAATATGACCAATGTATGATCCTGTAACTACTTGGTATCAGATTTATACCCAAATGTGTGGTATCATCCAAAACTATTGTAAAGTATCAAACAACAGAAGAATACATTATTATTACATTCAAACAGAAGTGTAGATAAAACATGTTAAAAGAGAGAGTAAGCAGATATTAACAGTAAATGAACAAGTAGATTAATAATTCATTTTCAACCACTTGTCCTTAATAATGTTGACAAAATAATAGAATGATAAATGATACAATATGTTACTGCATACGTCAGCAGACTAAATTAAGAGCCTTTGTTTGCTTACTTACTAATAAAAGACAAGTTGTTTAGTATGTTCACTATTTCATTTAAGGACAATTTTGCAATAAGAAACATATGTTTAATGTACCCTAAGATTTTTTGTTAAAAGAAAGCCAATAATGCAATTTTTTGTGGTCCTTTATTTAGAAAAGTATCAAAAAGTACCGAATAGTATCGAAATATTGGTATCGGGACAACACTAGCACAGAATCTTGCATTTCATAGTCCATCAAGACCCACAATGCAATGCGTTTCCACGTCATAATAAATCAAGCCCTATAGTTTGCACACACTGGTTGCTACTTGTAATTTGGATCTTAGATGATAAAAATCTCAACAAATCCTTTCCCCCCCCCCCCCCCCCCCCCCCCCCCAGAAGCCATCATTACACCTACTATTTATATTCCAAGCACCTCATTCCAAGCCAAAGGCACTCCAGCAAACTACCCGGCACTCATTTTTCACACAGCCTAAAGGAGTATGAATGGCAGCGTGACAGCCACTTTCTCAAAGTAGCGACAGAGGCAGCATACAAATGTCCAACGCATGCCAACGCACCCCGAAGGCTGATGTATACATCGCTATCAATTTCAGCTGACAGGCAATGCACATCCACTCACGCTCGCCATCAGTGTGAGACCTATTTCATTCAGCACCATTAAAACAGTCGCTGAAAAGCCGCATTGTTTGTGCTCTTTGCTCCCCTCAGCAGCACCAAGCAGGCGCACCATCGATACTCACTTCCCGCTAAACAACCTCCGCCTCCCTCGGGAGCTACCCACCTCCACCGGTCACTTCAATGAAATACGCAGCCCTGTTTTAATCAAGGCGAATTTGCGTGCGAATGGGTTGGGAGGCGGTGGGCCGCACACGCCAACCCTGAGAGAATGCAGCGGGAGGATTGATTGGGAGCAAGGGAGAGGAGATGATGAACTCGGAGGGGCGGGGACGTTGCTGGGAACAAGAAAAGACCAAATTAGGGAAAGGATGAGATGAATGTGGCAAATTAGCATACAGGGAAGAGCAAACGGTGACACCATGCTTTATAACGGGATAGGGACGGCGTGGCGAAGTTGGTAGAGTGACGGTGCCAGCAATCGGAGTGTTGCTGGTTACTGGGGTTCAATCCCCACCTTCTACCATCCTGGTCACGTCCGTTGTGTCCTTGGGCAAGACACTTCACCCTTGCTCCTGATGGCTGCTGGTTAGCGCCTTGCGTGGCAGCTCCCGCCATCAGTGTGTGAATGTGTGTGTGAATGGGTGAATGTGGAAATACTGTCAAAGCGCTTTGAGTACCTTGAAGGTAGAAAAGCGCTATACAAGTATAACCCATTTATCATTATTTATTTATAGTGAGTCGGTATTGCTTAAGGGCAAGAATATGAAAAACCTCATTTACAGTACACCGTACTACCGTACACCTGAACATTACACCTACAGAAAGTGTGTTTCAAGCGCAATTAACACATCATCTTACTGACAGGATGCAGTGTGTCTCCCATAACAATGTGACCTCGACGCATGTTAAGGTAACGTGCGGAATTCCACAGGGTTGGGTTCTTGGCCGTGCACTCTTTGGCATCTACATGCTGCCGCTTGGAGACATCATACGCAAATACGGTGTTAGCGTTCACTGTTATGCTGATGACACCCAACTCTACATGCCGCTAAAGCTGACCAACACGCCGGATTGTAGTCACCTGGAGGCGTGTCTTAATGAAATTAAACAATAGATGTCCGCTAACTTTTTGCATCTTAACGCTAAGAAAACAGAAATGCTGATTATCGGTTCTGCTAGACACGAACACCTATTTAATAATACCACCTTAACATTTGATAACCAAACTATTACACTAGGCGACTTTGTAAAGAATCCGGGTATTATCTTCGACCCAACTCTCTCGTTTGAGTCACACATTAAGAGTGTTACTAAAACGGCCTTCTTTCATCTCCGTAACATCGCTAAAATGTGTTCTATTTTGTCCACCAGCGACGCTGAGATCATTATTCATGCGTTCGTTACGTCTCATCTCGATTACTGTAACGTATTATTTTCAGGTCTCCCTATGTCTAGCATTAAAAGATTACAGTTGGTACCAAATGGGCAGCATGGTGGCACAGGGGTTAGTGCATGTACCTCACAATACGAAGGTCCTGAGTAGTCCTGGGTTCAATCCCGGGCTCGGTATCTTTCTGTGTGGAGTTTGCATGTTCTCCCCGTGACTGCGTGGGTTCCCTCCAGGTACTCCGGCTTCCTCCCACCTCCAAAGACATGCACCTGGGGATAGGTTGATTGGCAACACTAAATTGGCCCTAGTGTGTGAATGTTGTCTGTCTATCTGTGTTGGCCCTGTAATGAGGTGGCGACTTGTCCAGGGTGTACCCCGCCTTACGCCCGAATGCAGCTGAGATAGGCTCCAGCACCCCCCGCCACCCCAAAAGGGACAAGCGGTAGAAAATGGATGGATGGATGGTAACAAATGCGGCTGCTAGACTTTTGACAAGAAGAAGAAAGTTTGATCATATTACGCCTATACTGGCTCACCTGCACTGGCTTCCTGTGCACTTAAGATGCGACTTTAACGTTTTACTACTTACGTATAAAATACTAAACGGTCTAGCTCCATCCTATCTTGCTGATTGTATTGTACCATATGTCCCGGCAAGAAATATGCGTTCAAAGAACTCTGGCTTTTTAGTGATTCCCAGAGCCCAAAAAAAGTCTGCGGGCTATAGAGTGTTTTCTATTCAGGCTCTAGTACTCTGGAATGCCCTCCCAGTAACAGTTAGAGACGCTACCTCAGTAGAAGCATTTAAGTCCCATCTTAAAACTCATTTGTATACACTAGCCTTTCAATAGACCCCCTTTTAGACCAGTTGATCTGCCGTCTCTTTTCTGCTCTGCCCCCCCTCTCCTGCGTGGAGAGGTTATTAGGTGACCAAAGATGATGCGCCAGCTGTTCAAAGTCAGGACCCGGGGTGGACCACTCATCTGTGCATCAGTTGGGGACGTCTCTGTGCTGCTGACTTGTCTCCACTCAAGATGATCCCATGCTGGCCCCACTATGGACTGGACTCTCACGCTATTAACTAGATCCACTCGACGTCCATTGCACCAGTCGCCCGGGGGGGTCCCCACATCTGCAGTCACTTCTAAGGTTTTTCATTGTATCCCATTGGGTTGAGTTTTTTCTTGCCCTGATGCCCTGAACTTTTGGTGGAAAAAGGGGTATTGATTGTTATGCTTGGGTCGCATGTTTATGCGCGGATCGTTCTCCCAAGATGCAGCAGGAACTCCGGAGGCAATGTGCAGGTAAAACGATGATTTATTCTCATGAATCATTCAAAAATACAAACAAGCATGCCGATAGCACGGGGAGCTAAGCCAAAACTTAGCACAGGAATCAAAAGATAAACAGGCATAGGCACCAGAAGCAAGGTATACGCAAACGTAACTTGTTGCTTAAAGGCCTACTGAAATGAATTTTTTTATTTAAACGGGGATAGCAGATCCATTTTATGTGTCATACTTGATCATTTCGCGATATTGCCATATTTTTGCTGAAAGGATTTAGTAGAGAACATCGACGATAAAGTTTGCAACTTTTGGTCGCTGATAAAAAAAAGCCTTGCCTGTACCGGAAGTAGCGTGACGTCGCAGGTTGAAGGGCTCCTCACATTTCCCCATTGTTTACACCAGCAGCGAGAGCGATTCGGACCGAGAAAGCGACGATTACCCCATTAATTTGAGCCAGGATGAAAGATTTGTGGATGAGGAACGTGATAGTGAAGGACTAGAGTGCAGTGCAGGACGTATCTTTTTTTCGCACTGACCGTAACTTAGGTACAAGCTGGCTCATTGGATTCCACAATTTCTCCTTTTTCTATTGTGGATCACGGATTTGTATTTTAAACCACCTCGGATACTATATCCTCTTGAAAATGAGAGTCGAGAACGCGAAATGGACATTCACAGTGACTTTTATCTCCACGACAATACATCGGCGAAGCACTTTAGCTACGGAGCTAACGTGATAGCATCGGGCTTAACTGCAGATAGAAACAAAAGAAATAAACCCCTGACTGGAAAGATAGACAGAAAATCAACAATACTATTAAACCATGGACCTGTAACTCCACGGTTATTGCTTTCCAGCCTGGCGAAGCTTAACAATGCTGTTGCTAACGACGCCATTGAAGCTAACTTAGCTACGGGACCTCACAGAGCTATGCTAAAAACATTAGCTATCCACCTACGCCAGCCAGCCCTCATCTGCTCATCAACACCCGTGCTCACCTGCGTTCCAGCGATCGACGGAGCGACAAAGGACTTCACCCGATCATCGATGCGGTTGGCGGCTAGCGTCGGATAGCACGTCTGCTATCCAAGTCAAAGTCCTCCTGGTTGTGTTGCTGCAGCCAGCCGCTAATACACCGATCCCACCTACAGCGTTCTTCTTTGCAGTCTTCATTGTTCATTAAACAAATTGCAAAAGATTCACCAACACAGATGTCCAGAATACTGTGGAATTTTGAGATGAAAACAGAGCTTTTTGTATTGGATACAATGGTGTCCGAATACTTCCGTTTCAACCATTGACGTCACACGCATACGTCATCATACATAGACGTTTTCAACCGAAGTTTTGCGGGAAATTTAAAATTGCACTTTATAAGTTAACCCGGCCGTATTGGCATGTGTTGCAATGTTAAGATTTCATCATTGATATATAAACTATCAGACTGTGTGGTTGGTAGTAGTGGGTTTCAGTAGGTCTTTAAAGCAAACAAGACAGCCAGACTGAGTTTGGCGAAAAGCAGGAAATAAGTAGCTCTCTGATTAGTGCCCAGGAGCAGGTGAGCGTCTCAAACACTAACCAGAGGCAGGTGAAAGTAATCAGCACCCATGACAACTAAAACACAAACTCAGGGGTGCTAAAAACAGAACTGAGAGAGTCAAAAAACTAAACAAAAGATGATCCGGGCAACAGATCATGACATTGATATTGAATTAAAAAAGAAAACATGTCCAGTTCATTGCCTCTATTATGTGTATGCATATTTTTACTATTATAAATTCTGACAAACAAAAATGGCACCCGCATTCACACATTTAGTTGACTTCTGGTGCAGACAGATGTTGATCTGGCTGAGTAACTCTACCAACATTTGGTTGGCTGTTTACACACACACACGTGTCCACTCTCACTGTCTGATCACTCACACTCTGCCTGGTAACACCGGCAATGAGGAGACGTTTATTACCACCAAGGGCTTCTGTTCTTTTCCTTTTTAATAAACAAGTAGGCTAATATTAAAAAGATAATATGGGGATATGATCCAGCTGAGACTCATAATGTACCTGCTGTTAAAATTGGCGGTTTTAGATTTTTTTTTTTTTTATAGCAGTAGAGGGAGGAGGCAACAAGAACCCCCCTTTTTTTCCTGAGCGATTAGCATCCCGCTAAAAGACAAACTTACCAACTAGCACAGCAGGTGATGCAGTAAATCACGGCATCATCTTACCCGCAGAGCAAAACAACATTTTTTACATGCTAATGCAGCGATTGTCAAACTGTGGTACGTGTACTACTAGTGGGCTCTATCTACAGCAAACTTGTTTTCATTGAGGGCCACATTGCATTTATGTCTGCTCTCAGAGGGCTGTGAATATATATGAATTGTAATGTTTAATCGCCTCATCCTTTTTATTAAACAATTCCCTATGGATTTGATCATTACATTTGTTTACATACAAATTGATTTAAAACGTACCTGCTCTTGAAATTATAAGTCAGGGGGACAAGTCTTTTATTCTTACAATTTTTTTTGAGAATTTTTGTTAATAATACAGGGTTGTTGCAACTTTTTACAACAAGGGCCACATACTAATAAGTCAAAGTATGCAAGGGCCATTTTGATATATTTTTAGTTTGTAAAAAATATGCATTACATATGTTTAAAAACAAAACTTAATGCCACCTTTGTGTTTTAGGTGACAAACTATACTATTATTAATTATTACACGAGTAAAAAACAACAACACTAAAAATAACAAAGACAACGATAAAATTTTTAATACTAATTTATAATAATACACTGTCACTCTTAACACAAAGACTGACCTTAAGTTTTGTCTTAAAATGTGTCTGAGTGTGTATATGTAGATAGATAGATAGATAGATAGATAGATAGATAGATAGATAGATAGATAGATAGATAGATAGATAGATAGATAGATAGATAGATAGATAGATAGATAGATAGATAGATAGATAGATAGATAGATAGATAGATAGATGGATAGATATACACACACACACACACAGTCAAGGTTTCTGTGGTTTATCCGTTATACAGTGCTCAATACCGGGGTAAAGCGGAATATACATTAGGTCAAGAAAAAACACAAGAGGCTATATCATCCCTACAAGCCTGTTTCGCAGGTTTCCCTGCTTGAGGGCCACATTGCAGTTCACATCACTGCTTTTTCTCACTGCTTTTGGACATTTAATCATTTGAGCAAAAATGTGTGCAGGTACATTTTTAACATGGTTCTAAATAAATTAAACGCAGCAGCATTTTGCCCAACCCACTAAATATATGTTGAAGGATTTATATTTGTGTACAGCTCTGGTAATGGGTACATTAACGACCACCTGCACAAATGTACTTCAAAATGTAACAATCAAAATAAATATGACATTTTTTTGTTTACTAGGGCATGCATGTATAATATGCATTAGTTTGACCATTTAAAATCAACAATAATAAAAAGGAGATGCTTGAATAATATAAAAAAGCCCCAAAAACTTGGAAAAACGCGATTCATAGCGTTACTTTTTGGTGTAACCATCATGAGTGTTCTGTTCAGGTATATTTCTTTTATATTTTGATAAATCATCATATTTATGTATTACTAAATTTAAATAGGTATTGATCAATCATTAAGCTGTGTGTATTTGATTTCAGTTTGCTTTTGACATCTTATTTAGAATTGTAGTTGAAACTTTTACAACCTTGTGTTGCGCTCATGTAACCAAACTAGATTATTTTGAATATGTATTCCCTTTTTTACATTTAGTATATTTAAATATACTGTGTTTTATGCTTTTTTTCTTTTTGGAATATAAAATTCTGTTTCTAGCAATACTTTAATTTTGCCTTTGAAAGTAACACTCCAATGTCCATTAGTGGAGCTGTACACATTTGCAATAAAAGTAACAAAAAAACAGTGTCTAGAAAGCTAAGTAGCTACATGTAGTGATAAACAACCCAAGTTGAATCCCTAAATATGTACTTGATAAGAAGCTACTTAAATAACAAGAAGCAATACGTGAAGCTAGGCGAACGCACGTCTACAATGCTAAATATATTTTGCGGTGTACCCCAGGGATCAATACTGGGACCAAAATTGTTCAATCTCCAAATAAATGACATTTGCAATGTTGGAATTATTTGCAGACAACACAACTGCAAATACAAAAAATAACAGAAGAAATGCAAAATATGAAAATACATTTATAACAAAAATAAACTATCTTTGAATCTCAGTAAAACTAAATAAACTGAAACTGAACTGAACTGAAACTAAAATAATGTTATTCAGCAACAGTCAAACAAATACGAATAGAGAGAGTAGACATTGACAAAGTAAAACAAATCAAATTTTTGGGTGTAAAAATTTATGATAAAATGAACTGGAAATATCATATTAAAAATACAACATAAAAAAATAAATGATAAATGGGTTATACTTGTATAGCGCTTTTCTACCTTCAAGGTACTCAAAGCGCTTTGACAGGATTTCCACATTTACCCATTCACACACACATTCACACACTGATGGCGGGAGCTGCCATGCAAGGCGCTAACCAGCAGCCATCAGAGGCAAAGGGTGAAGTGTCTTGCCCAAGGACACAACGGACGTGACTAGGAAGGTAGAAGGTGGGGATTGAACCCCAGTAACCAGCAACACTCCGATTGCTGGCACAGCCACTCTACCAACTTCGCCACGCCGTCCCATAAGGTGGAAAGAAATATTTCATAAGCTCACCACTAACATTTGTAAAAAACAACTTAATGTGCTCTAAACCAGTGTTTTTTAACCACTGTGCCGCAGCACACTAGTGTACCGTGAGATATTGTTTGGTGTGCCGTGGGAAATTATGTAATTTCACCTAATTGGGTTATAAATATTTTTTGCAAACCAGTAATTATTGTCTGTGCTGTCTCGAGCTCGGCAGAGTAACTGTGTAATACTATTCCATGTCAGTAGGTGGCAGCAGGTTAATTGCTTTGTAGATGTCGGTAACATGGTTTGTCGTGATCACAATATGCAGACGACAGCGGGAGGCAGCGTGTAGGTCGGGGGTCGGCAACCCGCGGCTCTAGAGCCGCATGCGGCTCTTTAGCGCCGCCCTAGTGGCTCTCTGGAGATTTTTCAAAAATATATGAAGAATGGAAAAAGATGAGGGGAAAAAAAATCAATTTTTTTGTTTTAGTATGGTTTCTGTAGGAGGACAAACATGACACAAACCTCCGTAATTGTTATAAATCACACTGTTTATATTAAATATGCTTCACTGATTCAAGTATTTGGCGAGCGCCGTTTTGTCCTACTTATTTTGGCGGTCCTTGAACTCACCGTATAGTCTGTTTACATGCATAACTTTCTCCGACTTTCTAGGACGTGTTTTATGCCACTTCTTTTTCTGTCTCATTTTGTCCACCACACTTTTAACGTTGTACATGAGTGCACAAAGGTGAGTTTTGTTGATGTTATTGACTTGTGTGAAGTGCTAATCAGACATATTTGGTCACTGCATGACTGCAAGCTAATCGATGCTAACATGCTATTTAGGCTAGCTATATGTACATATTGCATCATTATGCCTAATTTGTAGCTATATTTGAGCTAATTTAGTTTCCTTTAAATCCTCTTAATTAAATGTATATCTCATGACACATGTAATATGGCTTTTAATTTTTTGCGGCTCCAGACAGATTTGTTTTTGTTTTTTTGGTCCAATATGGCTCTTTCAACATTTTGGGTTGCCGACCCCTGGTGTAGGTAAAAAGGTATCTAACGCTTAAACCAAAAATAAACAAAAGGCATAGACCCTGCCCCAAGTGGAGAAGTTCAAGTACCTCGGAATCTTGTTCACAAGTGAGGAAAGACAGGATTGGTAGGCGGATCGGTGCGGCGTTTTCAGTAATGCAGACGCTGTATCGATCCTTTGTGGTGAAGAAGGAGCTGAGCCGGAAGGAAAAGCTCTCAATTTACCGGTCGATCTACATTCCCATCCTCACCTATGGTCATCAGCTTTGGGTTATGACCGAAAGGACAAGATCACGGGTACAAGCGGCTGAAATGAGTTTCCTCCGCCGGGTGGCGGGTCTCTCCCTTAGAGATAGGGTGAGAAGCTCTGTCAACCGGGAGGAGCTCAAAGTAAAGCCGCTGCTCCTCCACATTGAGGGGAGCCAGATGAGGTGGTTCGGGCATCTGGTCAGGAGGCCACCCGAACTCCTCCCTAGGGAGGTGTTTCGGGCACATCCGACCGGTAGGAGGCCACGGGGAAGACCCAGGACACGTTGGGAAGACTATGTCTCCCGGCTGGCCTGGGAACGCCTCGGGATCCCCCGGGAAGAGCTGGACGAAGTGGCTGGGGAGAGGGAAGTCCGGGCTTCCCTGCTTAGGCTGCTGCCCCCGCGACCCGACCTTGGATAAGTGGAAGAGGATGGATGGATGGCATAAAAGCTTAGGGATAGCTATGCAAAACGAAACTAAAACTGAACTGGCTGCAAAGTAAACAAAAACAGAATGCTGGACGACAGCAAAGACTTGCAGCGCGTGGAGCAGACGGCGTCCCCAAAGTTCATCCGCACATGACATGACAATCAACAACAAAATAGGAGCGCAAGACATGAACTAAAACACTGTACACAGGAAAACAGCAAAAAACTCAAAAGAAGTCACGGCGTGATGTGACAGGTGGTGCCAATACACCTACTTTGAGACAAGAACTATAGTGATGCATGCTTGGTTATGGTTTGAATTTATAGCCAACAATTGCGAGAACGACTTTTTACTGTCAATATCGGCTGCTGAGTTTAATTTATTTTAAAGTTTTCGGCTGGTAGTGTGCCTCCGGATTTTTTCCATGAATAAAATGTGCCTTGGCTTAGAAAAGGTTGAAAATGACTGCTTTAACCAATGTTAATACAACTTGCTCATAATTTGTTTGATTGATTGAGACTTTTATTAGTAGGTTGCACAGTGAAGTACATATTCCGTACAATTGACCACTAAATGGTAACACCCGAATACGTTTTTCAACTTGTTTAAGTCGGGGTCTAATGAGGACAAAAGAAAAAAAAAAGTATTACAATATAGGTAAAAACGTTGCTTTTCATAATCTTACCTTTTATTGTGTAAGAAGTTGTTGTGTTCACTACTGCATTGAGTTAAGCATACAGTTAGTTCAGTTACATTGTACAGCCTCTAGGTGGCGTAGCAAGTCAGACGGAGGAGATGCGGTGAGGTGAGGAGAGGAGAGAAGAAGAATGTAATGTAGGTAAATACAGGTACGTGAATAAAGATGCTGACGGGAAAGTAACGCGTTTGTGTTGGTTATTACTACACACCCAACATAACAAGTGGCGACGAGGATAAAGAAAAAAAAAAAGAATGGCTTTACTCGGTTTACAACCGCCCTCTGCGTTCCTGGAGTGCCCGGGAGAGCCGAAGATTATGTTCGAGGATTGGCGGAAGCTATTCGACAACTTCTTGCTAGCAATCGGAGGTCAAGAATTTTCCGCGGAGAGGAAAAGAGCCCTGCTGATTCACTGTCTGGGAACAGAAGGACAAAGGTTGTACAATATCTTGCCGCTTACTGAGGATACCTACAGTGGTAGCTTACTGGCTTTGCAAACATTCTTCACCCCGAAAGTCAACGTGGTCGCCGAGAGGTACCGTTTTCGGCAGCGCGCTCAAGCTATGGGTGAGTCAACGGATCACTATGTGGCAGCGCTGCGTGAGCTAGTGAAAACGTGCAATTTCAGTGCAATGGAAAATGAAATGATACGTGATCAGATAGTGGAGAAAACGTGTGTGCCTCGTATACGTGAAAGACTGTTGTTAGAACCCGAGCTAACTCTTGATAAGGCACTTACGCTAGCCAGACGAATTGAAATTGCCGTTGCTGATGCAAAAACGTTCACTGAGAGTGGAACGAAGCTAGTCTCTGCAGTCTACAGACAGGGAAATAAGAAGGCAGGACACCCCAAAGACAAGTATAAGCACAAAGGGGGAAAACGGAATGATGCCATTCAACAATGTTACAGATGTGGCTCTGCTGATCACCTTGCTAACGACCAGTCATGCCCAGCTAAAGATGTTAAATGCAAAACATGTGGGAAGATAGGCCACTATTCCAGAGTGTGCAAATCCTCTACTAAATCAGTCAATGAAGTGAGTTTGCCTGAAGTGACTGTCCTCAATGTTGGCAAGAAGACTGATATACAAGGAAAACTAATTGGAACTTTCACTCTGGCTACATCACCTACAAGTACACATACAAGTGACATGTTAGTTGACACAGGATCTGCTGTCTCAATACTACCCGAAAAACTGTACAGAGAAAACTTCAGCACAAGTAAACTAAGCCCACCTACAGTAAAACTGTTGACGTACTCAAGACAGAACCTAAAAGTTTTTGGACGTCTTAAAGCGACAGTAACATACCAACAGAGGACTGCAACTGGATTTTTCAACATTGTAAAGTCCGGTACACTCCTCATTGGGCTAGATCTATGTGAAGACCTCAACATAGAGATTAAAGGAGGAAAGTTGGTGGGACCAACAGTGGATTGTGCCATGCTTTCACAGTTTCCTAAACTCCCTGAAACTACAACCACGTTGGACATTGGACATGCCAAAGGTTTTGTACATAAGGTGCAGATACGCACAGATGTTAAACCAGTGCAACAAAAACTCAGACGCCTGCCGCTTTCAGTACGTGATACCGTCACGGCAGAGCTGAATGAACTGGAAAAACAGGGAATCATAGAGGGAGTTGATTCATCCAAATGGGTTTCCCCTATTGTAGTCACTCGGAGGAAGAACGGGAAAATCCGCATGTGTGTGGATATGAGGGAACCTAACAAGGCAGTGGTCCCTGACAGCCATCCATTACCACTGATCGAGGACGTACTTGCTGAGCTGCGTGGGTCAAAGATGTACTCTACCTTGGATCTGAAAAGCGCATACCATCAACTGGAACTGCATGAGGAGAGCAGAAATCTCACTGCTTTCATTACACATGAAGGATTGTACAGATACCGCAGAGTTCCTTATGGACTAAGTTCAGCTCCTGCAGCATTCCAGAAAATGATGACAAAAATATTCAGTGGATTAAAAGGGGGTTAAGTGTTACCTAGATGATGTCATAATCTATGGGCCCTCATAGGAAGAACATGACGCTAACCTGAAAGCTGTAATGAACTGTATTCAGGAAGCGGGTCTGCAGCTCAACAAGGAAAAATGCCTCTTCAGTCAGACTACACTGACATTCCTAGGCCACAGACTCTCACCTGAAGGCTTACAGCCAAGCGATGGCCATGTGACTGCAATCCTGAATGCGCCTGCTCCTACCGATGCAGCCACCCTGCGCTTATTCCTGGGTTTAAGTGCATGGTATAGCAAATTTATACCTAACTACGCCAGCCTGGTCGAGCCAATGAGAGCTCTGTTGCGGAAGGATACAATTTTCAAGTGGAATGATGCAGCACAAAAGAGCTTTGATCAAGTCAAAAACATGGTTGTCAACAGCCCAGCACTGACACTGTTTGACCCAAACAAACCAACAGTGGTCTCAACTGACGCTTCTGATTATGGACTTGGAGCTGTTTGACACAGGTGAATGAGGCAGGAGAGGAAGACACAATCGCTTTTGCCTCCCGCAGTTTATCAGATGCTGAAAGAAAGTACTCTATAGTTGAAAAAGAGGCTCTCGCATGCGTCTGGGCTGCGGAAAAGTGGCGTGTGTGGCTCTGGGGAAGGAAGTTCCTGTTACGCACTGACCATCAAGCTCTAACTACACTTCTGACTACCAAAGGAAATAATCGAGCTGGACTTCGGGTTGCCCGGTGGTCTGCTCGCTTAATGGAGTTTGACTATGAGGTCCAGTACAGAGCTGGAACACTGAACAGCGTCGCCGACTGCTTATCCAGACTACCACTCCCTGCGACAAACAAGGATTATACTGAGACCGTGGAGTCAGTCGCAACAATACTGGACGACATTCAAGCAGTCACTCAAGCAGTCACTCAAGCGGACTTCAAAGCCGAGAGTAACTTGTGCCCTGTGCTGACCAAACTTCGCGCACAGCTACAAAAGCCTAGGCCAAGACAAAAAAAAGTGCTTGACCATGACCTACAGCCATACTACCTGATACGTGACGAACTGGCAATTTTGGATGACTGCGTGGTCAGAGGCACTCACCGTCTCGTGGTTCCAGGGTCACTACAGAAAAGGCTCCTTGACATTGCACATGAGACTCATCAGGGCATTGTCAGAACAAAACAACGCCTCAGAGAACTATACTGGTGGCCTAAAATGGACGCACAAGTTGGATTACTCATCAAAGACTGTACTACATGCAGACAAAATGACAAGTCAGTTACTACCTATAATGCCCCACTCCAACCTGTGCCTTTGCCCGATGCCGCATGGGAAAAAGTGTCAATCGACATCGTTGGTCCTTTTGAATCTGCACCAAGAGACTGCAGATATGCTGTAACGCTTGTGGACTACTTCAGTAAATGGCCGGAAGTAGCTTTTGTGGCCCAGATTGATACTGCAACAATCATTCAGTTCCTCATAGCAACCTTTTCACGGGAAGGTAATCCAAAAGAGTTAGTGAGTGACAATGGTACTCAGTTCACATCAGCTGAATTCGAAAATTTCCTAAAACAAAGAGGAATTGTGCACCTGAAATCATCTCTATATTATCCCTGTGCAAATGGAGAAGTTGAGAGGTTCAACAGAGTGCTCAAAGACTGCCTCCAAACTGCTTCTATACAAGGGACACCCTGGAAGCCATTCACAAGGTCCTTTCTTATGGATTACAGAGCTACTCCACACTCAACCACTGGAGTGAGCCCCTCACAGCTGCTTCATGGAAGACAAATGAGAAGAAAACTCCAAATCATGGATGTGACTCCTGTCCACGTAAATAAGAATGTGGTGCGTGAACGAGTTGAAAAGATACAGGAATACGCAAAACTGTACACAGACAGGAAGAGGAGTGCAAAGAAGACATCCTTCAACCCTGGTGATCAGGTCAGGATTCGGAAGCCATGGAAGGTAAAGAAAGGAGAACAAAAGTTCACAAAGCCAAGAACTGTGGTGCGGAAGAAAAGTCCATACACCTACCTGTTGGATGATGGTAGAGTCTGGAATGCATCACACCTTTCTGTACTACCACAAGTGACCACTATGGACAATGACACTGTACAGACCGAACCTAAACAAGAGACAAATGTGAACAGGAGACCTGAGAGGTGTAGGCAACCGCCTAACTACGTCATGTACTAAAGAAGTTGCATAAACATGCATGTTGCTGGTTGTTAAGGAAAAGAAAATAATGCATGCATGAAAAATGTTTGGTATGCAATTTACATACGGTTAAATGCTGCTGTAATGGTTGATTGGTTGTCATTTTATTACTTCCAAAATATTATAGGCATGGTGTTACTTGAATCCAATTACAAAAGAAATTGTAAGTTTTTTTATGAATGAATTCACTTTTATTGAAAGGGGGAGATGTGTTCACTACTGCATTGAGTTAAGCATACAGTTAGTTCAGTTACATTGTACAGCCTCTAGGTGGCGTAGCAAGTCAGACGGAGGAGATGCGGTGAGGTGAGGAGAGAAAAAGAATGTAATGTAGGTAAATACAGGTACGTGAATAAAGATGCTGATGGGAAAGTAACGCGTTTGTGTTGGTTATTACTACACACCCAACATAACAGAAGTCCATGTTTGGAAAAAGTCTTCTTCACATTTTAGGAGTTTTACTGCCCTCCACTGCACCACTTTGGATCATCACCTCAGAGGAAAAAGTCCTCCATCTTGTCTGAGTTTTTTCAAAGCAGTTTGTTACTTCCTGTATCTGAGCTCTTTTGTGGAAATAAGGTATCAGCAAGCACCTGCTAGCTCTCGTGCGCCCCCGCTGCTTGGTGGTGAATTAGAGTACTACAGCCCCTCCCTCTGTGGCTACGCCGCATTTTATTGTTGGATTATCAAAAGTAATAATAATGTCATACTTACAGTAAATACAAGTCATGGTGTAAATGTTTATGCAAACGAAACATGTTTTGTCTTTTAACCAAAATGTTGAAAAAATTGGAATCATACAGAAAATAAGCTTAATTAGCAAGTTTGTTTTGCTTCGCCTGCCTTCATGACGTCACATTTCCTAATATGCTGCTGTGCATTTTACATTGTAATGCCACATATTTGCTAATAAATACCGATTTGGGTGATTAGGATGACCGCCTGTTTTTGTCGGGAAAATAAAGAAATATAACACAAATATATTTCAACCAAAAGTCCATAAATATCAAAAGATACTGAAGAACCAATGCACCATAAAACAAAAAGGGTGATACTGTTTCCCTCGATGTGTGTATCGCTTTAAGAAAAAGAACCACATTTCCTTTGACGCGCCAAACTTTATCAGTGACAGCTCATAGGGAAATAATTCCGAGGAGTGGCTTGTTGGTGATTCTCAAACTGTGGGTCCCCATCTAGTGGTACATCCAGGAAAAAAAAAACCTTAATTGAATATTCAAACACAGTGATACTGTTCAAACTGTGTGTAATGTTAGTTGCCCAAAATATAAGTTAAATAAAACATCTGCCTTGCTTGTTTTTTTATACTTAGGCCTACTATGCAACTGTATTTTAATGTTGGTCATTATTTATGGTGTTACTTGGAGAGCCAAGTGTCTTCTGAGGTAGTACTTTGTGGAGAAAGTTTGAGAACCACTGGAATAAATGAAACTTAAGAAAACGTTTTGCAAATATTTTATTAGGTTTAGGATTTGGCTCATTGGCCAGAGTTGCACGTTTATTAATCTTTTCTGCACGGCTATTAGTTTGAAAGTAAGGATAACTATATTTGTTGACAATTAATTTTATTTGCAAGTGAAATGTAGTGGCCTGTTTTTAATCTAGCAGATGGCGCAATTATGGAACACCAACAGTGTCAATACAGCTAGTGAGTGTGCCACACACTCATCATTCGAGCATCACTAATGCTGAATGGTGAATATAGATCTAAGAGCAGCGTTTATTTTCGACAAACATGCTTTAAATCAGGGGTGTTACTCCCTCCGAGGTCTTAATCAAGGCTCAAGTTGTTTGTTTTTCTCAAACAGACATTTATTTCAGCCACGCATTCCTCTCGTAACAACGATGCCAACACAATGCCAAAATAATGCCGTCGGAACTAATAAATAAGGAAAATAGAACTTACAATTAGTCTGACATCAAATAACATAAAACACATTGATTTCACATACATATCAGAAAGAATCATACCTCATTGGCCTCACAAACTCAGAGGGAATAAAGTTTATTTTCAAGCCGAGACTCCATTAACCTCTTCCATCAAATGCTTGCTGTCTCATGCTGCTTCCCTTATTCCGTCACATATTAATTGTCCCCCCAACAATGTGACCAAACCGGAACGAAAAATATGTTCCTCTCCAATTTACATGAGTTTTGTAACAAAAATAAAGTTAACATATACTTGCATGAAATTACCAAAGGAAATATATTTTTAATCACATTATATGGAAATATGAACTTATATTTATACATTGTATTTATTTATTCTAACCAACTGTGAAATCATATAACATATATACAATGTGCTTGTCAGCAGCTACACTCCCACCAAATCTAATGTGTTTTCCCTTTTCAGACTAGTGTGGGTCTATTCTGCTTCTAACAGTGTAACTGTCTTGTGGATAGGTCTGTCCAAGTGTGTCTGCTTGTTGAGTCGTGTGGCATGGTCATCTAATGTGGAGTCACTGATTAGAAGCTGCACTTTGCACACACATCCATCTTCACTTGGATACACTGCAGTGACTAGCAAGTTTCCAATCGTTTGTGGGTGCTGTGTCATCTTGTATGAGCACTATATCATTGACTTTGACATGCCTTCTTGTCTTCTGCCATTTCTGTCTTTGCTGTAGGTTCAACAAGTATTCCTTTCTCCATCTGCGCCAGAATTCATTGGCAAGATCTTGCACTCTACGCCATCTCTTGCGTAGGTATATGTCTTCCTTCACAAATCTGGTGAGCCTTGCAATAGCTTTGACTAATCTCGACCAGCTGAAGAACTTCTCAAAACGTTCTTCCAGAGAAACCACCTTGAGTGTGCGGTGTACGACAGCTTTGCGTACTTCTGAGTCTCCTGCGTCAAGTTCTCCCACCTTGCACTCTCCACCGGGTAGCTCTTCTTGCCATAGAAGACTTGGCCCACTGAACCAGTTTGAGGCGATGAGATCTCTGGCCTTGAGTCCACGCGATGCATGGTCTGCAGGATTGTCCTCTGATGCAACATACTTCCACTGTGTGGGGATAGTACTCTCTCTGATATGTTGGATGCGGTTCGCTACAAACACGTGAAAGCGTCTCGCTTCATTGTTGACATATCCCAAGACGACTTGTGAATCTGTCCCGAAGAATTCTTCGACATTCAGCTCCAACTCTGCATTGAGCATGTAACTTGTACGCACTGCACACACTGCTGCAGACAGCTCCAACCTTGGTACTGTAGTGACTTTGATAGGTGCTACTCTGGACTTCACGAATACAATAGAGCAATGGATTGCTCCTGGGCCTTTCCGAAATTTGCACAAGACTCCCACCAGCGTGTTGGTCAACTCTGGTCCGGTCAAAAGGTAATCATTCAACGAGACTCCCTCATACTTCGCCGAACAATCGAAGACCACTCTTATTTTTTCTGGCTTTTGGGGGTGGTACACCCCATGATGTGCAATGTACCAGGCAGGACCCTTGTCCAGTTCTTCAGGAGGCACCTTTTCTGCATTTCTGCGCTCTATTATTTCATTCATGAAGTTTGAGTAGTCCTTGTTATATCTTTTGTCTCTTTCAAATCTTTTCTTCAGACACTTGAGTCGATGTTCTGCACATTTCTTGTTGTTCGGTAAGTTTGGTCTGTCTTGTTTGAACGGCAAAGGTAGTTCACAATGATCATCTTCTTGCATTTTTACTCCCCTTTCCATAATTGAAATGTCTTCTTGGGAGAAATGAGAGTCTTCCACTTTCCTTTCGTTGAAATCAGACTCAAGCACTTTAATCACATCCAATGGTGTAATTACTTCTTTGACTTGGGTGCGGCAAATGTAGTGCACTTCCTTCAACAACTGATCAGATGGTGAATTGGGTGTCACTTCTTTGACAACAATCCTGTGGCTGCATCCAATTGCATCTCCTTAGTCAACACATGGATCAAGTCCTCCAACTATGGTCCAGCCAAGATGTGTTTTCTGAGCAAAGGGCTCATTGTCTCTTCCTGACACGACTTCTCTGGGTACCAGAGCTTGTGAACAGTTGTAACCTATTAGCAGACCAACATCACATTCAATTAGAGGGGCGATCTCATCAGTGAGGTGCTCTAAGTGAGGCCATGCTCTTGCTGCGTTCGGAGTGGGAATGTGACTTAGATTGGCAGGGATAAACTCTCTTGTATATGTCATGGGAAGAGGGATTATTTTTGACGAGTAGAAGCATCTCACTTGTAGACCTGTCAACTTTTGACTAGGAATGACTTTGTCTTTGGATGACAGTGTGGTGAGCTTTAACTGCACATCTTTCTTGTCTGTGTCCAGAACATCTGCCTTTTCTTGCAGAATAAACGTTGTGTCACTGACTATCTGAAAGAGCGTAAAGCAATAGTTATTTTTCTGGATTACTTGTTGTGGACAACCACACTGGAACAATTGTGGATGTGAGGTCAGTATTGTCACTTTGGATAACACGGTGTGAGATAGCCTCATTTGGTGTTTCTTGACTTGGTTCCTTAGTTTGTTTGGTTTCCTTTGACTCACTTGTCCCTTTTGTTTCCCTTTGGATGTCCTTATTCTTTCTTGCCTCATTCTTCATGTAAGCATGTTGGGTGTTTCCCCTTGCATGTGTTGCAGATACTTCTCTTTTCGCATTTCTTTGAGATGTGTCCAGAGTTAAGACAACCGAAACACAATCCCTTGCCTTTTACAAATTCCACTTTTGCAGCGTTCTCCTTCTCCATGAACTTTCGACATGTCAGAATGTTGTGATTTGACCTTTCACAGAATTCACACTTCAGTGTATCGGTTTTCTCTTCCGTACTGCTTGTCAATGTCCTTGCTCCAACATTCCGAGTCTTTGGAGTTTTCACTTTCTCTTTCTCTGAGTCATTTGCCTTGAGAGCACTTAGAGACGTCACTGGGTTGCACGCGATCCTGGCTTCCTTTTCTACAAAGTTGACAAAATGGCTGAATGTAGGAAATTAACCACACTGATCTTCAATCTCAACTACTTTATGATTCCATCTTGCCGTAAGCCAATCAGGAAGCTTGCTGAGCATTCTCTGGTTCTCATAGCAGTCATTTAGAATTTAAAGACTCTTTTATCTGTAGCATTGCCACTTCACAACCTTTGAGAAAGTCTGAGAACTCTCTTAGTTCCACATTATCCTTGGTTCCAATTCTTGGCCAGGCTGAGAGCTTATCTCTGAAAGCTTTGGCGATTACAAATGGACTACCATATCTTTCTTCCAGAGTGTTCCAAGCTGTACGGTATGCCATTTCTGTTTCGAGCAGAAAGTAGTTTTCAACTGCCTTTATCGCAGGACCGCCAGCGTACTTTCGGAGGTAGTAGATCTTTTCAGCCACTGGGATGTTCTTTCTTTCAATCATTAATTGAAAATACATTTTCCAGTCCTTGTACTTGATGGGATTTCCATTGAAAACTGCGGGCTCTGGAACCGGTAGACGGCTAATGTTGATGGACTCTGCCAAGGCTTTAGCCAGTGCTGTTATGCCATCTTCTGGTGTTTTATTGCTAGCAGGTTGCCCTCTTGTGGTGTCTTTTGGTATGAATGGTTGTGCATATGGATTGCAACCTGAAGATTCAATTTTCACTTCAGAATGTCTTACTGGCTTGGATGGTAGCTTTCTTGGTGTGCTCCTTCCATGCAGAAGATCTGACAATTCCTCATCCGAGTTGCCTTCTTGTTCATACACTTCCAGTCGTGCTTTTGCAGCATTCATTTGCTTTACCGTTTTCAAGCGTTCAAGCTCCCCCTTCTTTCGTTCCATTTCTTTCTCAAGCATTTCGAGTTCACTTTGGCCACGTTCCATTTCTTCGAAAACCAACAGAGTGGCTTCAGCTGCAGCTACTTCTGCTGCTGCGTCTTGCCTTTTTGCAGACAGCTCACTTGAATGTCGACTACTTGAGTTTTTGGATCTTTGCGAGGCTGCTAAAATAAACGCTGAGCGAGTTTCACTCCAGTGAAATGACCTCTTGTCTTGATCTCGCTCATCTTCTTCTGCTGCAAGATTCTCTTGTGCTTGTTGGAAAACCTTCTGAGAAACTGCATCACATGTGTCAACTCTGCGGCGAGTGTTTCCATCAGGAGTTTCATGACTACGTAGTTCTTCATACGCTTGCATGACATCACCAGAAGTTTCTTGTATCCGAGCAATGTGATCGTGCAAGCTTGCTATATCAGATGAGTCAAGTGCTCTTTTTGCTTGTTTGGCAGTAGATTTCCATTTTTCATAACTGCCGTTGAAGCGAGCTTGAAGCTTGCTCGCCATTTCCTCATGAAACGCTTGGCCTTTTCCAGTGAGTTTTCTGGGTCTTGCACCTTTTCTTAAGCCCTCTTCTTTCACTGCTTGACTTGTGCTCGGCTCATGGGGATTTGGAGTCGCAATTCCTTCAATATATTCTTCCAGCGCTACCAAAACACGTTGAGTGTAAGTGTGTTCTTGGTCAGACATGTTGTTAGCCTATTGATTTTGTGTTTTAGCTTAATGTGGTTTGAATATTAGCCAACTTAAAAGTTTGGATTAAAACGTATTGACTGTAGTTGAATACAAATTTAAATGTAGGCTAACTGTCAACTTAGATATGTTTAGGTTTGCTTTTTCTTTCAAAAAGAAAGTTTGTGTATTATGACACTATTTTTAGTTAAAGTTTATCTTCTTCCACTTGTTATAAAACACACATACATTTCAATGTCAAAAAATGTATTATAAATGTGCCTTTTAAATACCTTGATGTGCTCTTTTAAAATTGTCAAAACAAACCAAGCAATTAACTTAAGATAAGCTTTGCAATGATAATCACCTTGTATCATACAAGCACTTTCTTAACTTAAATAATTACTTCACACCACAGCAGGATATCCCTTTTTTAGCATTTAGAAAGTCCCTTTCAAGTTAGCAGGTAAAACCAACATTGACATTTAACTTGTTTTAAACGTGTTACTTGGTGTTGAGTTAACCACCTGCACGTTGGACCCTGATTGCTTCTGGAATGTCCGTGCATGCGGCTTCTTTCCTTTGAAGATTGAGAGTGATGTCACTCATCAAAGAGCTGCTCGTTAACGGCTCCTCTCCGTCTCTCCTTCTCTTCAGCGCGATGAAGGCTGAGTTCTGACTGTTACTCCTTCCGAGGTCTTAAAGGCCTACTGAAACCCACTACTACCGACCACGCAGTCTGATAGTTTATATATCAATGATGAAATCTTAACATTATAACACATGCCAATACGACCGGGTTAACTTATAAAGTGACATTTTAAATTTGCCGCTAAACTTCCGGTTCGAAACGCCTCTGAGGATGACGTATACATGCGCGTGACGTAGCCCGGCGAACACGGGTATGCCTTCCACATTGAAGCCAATACGAAAAAGCTCTGTTTTCATTTCATAATTCCACAGTATTCTGGACATCTGTGTTCGTGAATCTGTTTCAATCATGTTCATTGCATTATGGAGAAGGAAGCTGAGCAAGCAAAGAAGAAAGTTGTCGGTGCGAAATGGACGTATTTTTCGAACGTAGTCAGCCACAACAGTACACAACCGGCGCTTCTTTGTTTACATTCCCGAAAGATGCAGTCAAGATGGAAGAACTCGGATAACAGAGACTCTAACCAGGAGGACTTTTGACTTCGATACACAGACGCCTGTAGAGAACTGGGACAACACAGACTCTTACCAGGATTACTTTGATTTGGATGACAAAGACGCAGACGTGCTACTGTGAGTATGCAGCTTTGGCTTCTAAACATTTGATCGCTTGACCGTATGTGCGCAACTTTTTTTTGCGTATGTACGTAACTTTTTTAAAATATATAAGCTTTATGAACCTTGGGTTAGGTGAACGGTCTTTTGGGCTGAGTGATTGTGTGTGTTGATCAGGTGTTTGAATTGTATTGGCGTGTTCTATGGAGCTAGGAGCTAGCATAGGAGCTAGGAGCTAGCATAACACGTACCGTACCGTACGTGCGCGTCACGTACGTAACTTTTTAAAAATATATAAGCTTTATGAACCTTGGGTTAGGTGAACGGTCTTTTGGGCTGAGTGATTGTGTGTGTTGATCAGGTGTTTGAATTGTATTGGCGTGTTCTATGGAGCTAGGAGCTAGCATAGGAGCTAGGAGCTAGCATAACACGTACCGTACCGTACGTGCGCGTCACGTACGTAACTTTTTAAAAATATATAAGCTTTATGAACCTTGGGTTAGGTGAACGGTCTTTTGGGCTGAGTGATTGTGTGTGTTGATCAGGTATTTGAATTGTATTGGCGTGTTCTATGGAGCTAAGAGCTAGCAGAGGAGCTAGGAGCTAGCATAACAAACACGCAGGTGTTATTATGCAGGATTAATTTGTGGCATATTAAATATAAGCCTGGTTGTGTTGTGGCTAATAGAGTATATATATGTCTTGTGTTTATTTACTGTTGTAGTCATTCCCAGCTGAATATCAGGTCACCCCCGGCTCTCACAGCATCTTCCCTATCTGAATAGCTTCAACTCCCCACTAGTCCTTCACTTGCACTTTACTCATCCACAAATCTTTCATCCTCGCTCAAATTAATGGGGAAATTGTCGCTTTCTCGGTCCGAATCTCTCTCACTTCATGCGGCCATCATTGTAAACAATAGGGAACTTTGCGTATATGTTCAACTGACTACGTCACGCTACTTCCGGTAGGGGCAAGCCTTTTTTTTATCAGATACCAAAAGTTGCAATCTTTATCGTCGTTGTTCTATACTAAATCCTTTCAGCAAAAATATGGCAATATCGCGAAATGATCAAGTATGACACATAGAATAGATCTGCTATCCCCGTTTAAATAAAAAAAATTCATTTCAGTAGGCCTTTAACCTCTTCCATCAAATGCTTGCTGTCTCATGCTGCTTCCCTTATTCCGTCACATATTAATTGTCCCCCCAACAATGTGACCAAACCGGAACGAAAAATATGTTCCTCTCCAATTTACATGAGTTTTGTAACAAAAATAAAGTTACCATATACTTGCATGAAATTACCAAAGGAAATACATTTTTAATCACATTATATGTAAATATGAACTTATATTTATGCATTGTAATTATTTATTCTAACCAACTATGAAATTATATAACATATATACAATGTGCTTCTGTCAGCAGCTACAAGGGGCATACTTGCCAACCCTCCTGAATTTTCCGGGAGACTCCCAAATTTCAGTGCCTCTCCCGAAAATCTCCCAGGAAAACCATTCTCCCGAATTTCTCCCGAATTTCTCCCGATTTCCAGCCGGACTTAAGGCACGCCTCCTCCAGGTCCGCGTGGACCTGAGTGAGGACAGCCTGTCTTCACGTCCGCTCTTAACTTCATACTTCAGAACCGACTCCCACACTTGCCGTCAGAGTGCAATACAAGGTTTACGCTGTATTGCGCACCCTGACGGCAAGTGTGGGAGTCGGTTCTGAAGTATGAAGTAAAGAGACGTAACTTCGTCACCTCGCCCGGTTATTGACTCCAACCTAGAATATTACTCTGCACATACCTACGCTCCTTCAAAGGCTGTGCTACTGGCTGTAAAACATTGCACTTTCAAATACAACAATGAGTAGAGAGGAGTGTTATGTCTGTATATGTGTGTAAATAAATGAACACTGAAATTCAAGTATTTATTTTATTTATATGTAGATATATATAATAAAATACAGCAGGAAACCATCCCGAGCGGAGACGGGTCAGCAGCGTAGAGATGTCCCCAACCGATGCACAGGCTAGCGGTCCACCCCGGGTCCCGACTCTGGACAACCAGCACTTCATCCGTGGCCACCGGACCTGTGCAACTCCCCCTCCATAAGGGAGAGGGGAGCAGAGGAGAAAAGAAAAGAAAAGAAACGGCAGATCAACTGGTCTAAAAAGGGAGTCTATTTAAAGGCTAGATTATACAAATGAGTTTTAAGATGGGACTTAAATGCTTCTACTGAGGTAGCATCTCTAACTTTTACCGGGAGGACATTCCATAGTATTGGAGCCCGAATAGAAAACGCTCTATAGCCCGCAGACTTTTTTTTGGCTCTGGGAATCACTAATAAGCCGGAGTTCTTTGAACGCAGATTTCTTGCCGGGACATATGGTACAATACAATCGGCAAGATAGGCTGGAGCTAGACCGTGTAGTATTTTATACGTAAGTAGTAAAACCTTAAAGTCGCATCTTAAGTGCACAGGAAGCCAGTGCAAGTGAGCCAGTATAGGCGTAATATGATCAAACTTTCTTCTTCTTGTCAAAAGTCTAGCAGCCGCATTTTGTACCAACTGTAATCTTTTAATGCTAGACATAGGGAGGCCCGAAAATAATACGTTACAGTAATCGAGACGAGATGTAACGAACACATGGATAATGATCTCAGCGTCGCTTGTGGACAAAATGGAACGAATTTTAGCGATATTACGGAGATGAAAGAAGGCCGTTTTAGTAACACTCTTAATGTGTGACTCAAACGAGAGAGTTGGGTCGAAGATAATACCCAGATCCTTTACCGAGTCGGCTTGTGTAATTGTTTGGTTGTCAAATGTTAAGGTGGTATTATTAAATAGATGTCGGTGTTGAGCAGGACCGATAATCAGCATTTCCGTTTTCTTAGCGTTGAGTTGCAAAAAGTTAGTGGACATCCATTGTTTAATTTCATTAAGACACGCCTCCAGCTGACTACAATCCGGCGTGTTGCTCAGCTTTAGCGGCATGTAGAGTTGAGTGTCATCAGCATAACAGTGAAAGCTAACACCGTATTTGCGTATGATGTCACCTAGCGGCAGCATGTAAATACTAAAGAGTGCAGGGCCAAGAACCGAACCCTGGGGAACTCCGCACGTTACCTTAACATAGTCCGAGGTCACATTGTTATGGGAGACACACCATAGCCACCGTGTTTTTTCCTGACCTAACGTTAATTCCACTACAGTATTGAGAACACCACAGAAATATATATATATATATATTCTGATTGCGATGTTATTGATGGGAAAATGCATTTTTTTAGACAGTATGATTTGCCTGAGCAGCTAGGAGACAAGCGGTAGAAAATGGATTAGAAAGGACAAAAAAATTTAATTAAAATCAAAATAAAAACATTTTGGGATGCTGGCGGGCCGTAGTTTGGGGACCCCTGCTTTAAATATTTAGCATTATTTATACAGTGCAACAGAAACATTTTCAATAAAGACAAGGGCATTCAGACAATAAAAATATCTATCTTTATTCTTCAGAGATAGCATGTGGAGGATAAAACCTTAATCTATGACACTGTCACAAATTACAATGACTATACAACAATAGGACAAAAAAAAGGTTGTGTTCATGCGGTTGCTGCAGAGTATGCAAGAAGATTATGGAACATGTTGCAAAAAGACGTCCCTCCAGTCGGTTTTGTCACAAAGCAAATGTGTTGAAAGGACAAGTTTCTTGGCACACATGGAAAATCATGCAACTCAAACTAGCTCGCAACGTAAATATCACATTTGTGACGTCACTATGAGATGCTTTAATGGCAAACAAACGTGCGCTTTACTACCAGGTCCTAAAGTGCAGGGGATTTAGCTTTTTTTTTGTTTAACCAAAACACATTTTATTGCTAGTTTACGGCCACTAATCTCTTGGATTCAACAGTTGCTGTGATAATGTCTTAACTAAACAGACAAATATTGTTCATAATAGAAAACACTTTAATATGGATGTACAGGCAAAAGAAATGGATAAAGGGGGGGCAGCGATAAAAAGACTGGTAAATGAGCACAGTGAAATACAAGGTGACGACGTTATAGATTTTAAAAGCCTCAGACTTGAAGAAGTTAGCTGCTCCACACTTTCTCTCTCCTCAATTGCAGTGTGGAGGACAACATTGTCCTCCTCCTTAATACATTAAAGCTAATCTAAATATCTTATACACAACACAAAGTCAAACAATGGCACAGCTCAGAAGATGAATCATGGTGATGCTACTTGACTATATCCTGAATGCAAGTTGATATCTGAATTGTGGACTTAGAAAAATGGTTTTAAAAAGGTCCCATTGAGATATTTATGTGTGTGTGTGGAATGGTGTGCTGATGATGTAAACAGAACTGTGCAGCTGGACTCTACATCTCGTGGGTGAGAACTTCATGCTGATTGGCCAGGCCGTTGGCGTGCACGGGGACGTGCGCCAGCTGTGGCTGACCGTTGGCCTTTGGCTGCGCAGCAGGACGCTCGGGCGGGTGAGCGCTGAAGTGAATATTGGACTCGTTGAGGCGGCGCACGCGGTACGTCTCGTAGTGGATGCTGCCCGTTATGTCCTTGATGTTTTGCATGTGAGTCCTGAAAGGGATGCAGTGACATTCAAATGCATGCAGTTGCAGTATGGAGAAGTTACAGAAATAATACAACCGTATTGTGTAAATATTACCAATGTTTTTATATATTTGACCTAGAAAAAAGGGTTGTCATTTTCAGAAAGAGAAACATTTTTCAAATTGTGATAAAAAAAACAACAATTTAGCAGTACACATTTCTGGTAAAAGGTCTTCTTTCAATTCAGCAACATTTTTCTAATTTTTTTTTACTATATTTACATTTTATTTATTGTACCCAAAATTAAACACGTTTAAAGGCAATAATATATATAATGAGATGGTTTGGTCAAATGTGAAAATGTATTATCGTTACTATTTATCATTAAAAAGTCATTTTTACAAAGCTATTTATAGTTACTAGAAATGAAAATTCATTACATTATAAAAAAAAGTTTAAAAAAAAATAGTATAAAGAATTTGCACTATTAGAAGAAAATATAAATTTTAAGAAAAAACAAAAAATATATAGTTTTACAATACTTTTTAATTTATATTTTTAATGAGGTTGTTTAGTTACCCAAAATTAAATAGGTGTAAAGGCAATACAATATATAAAGAAAAATGTTAAGTGTAAAACAAACTATAATTTGTTTGCTGTATTTGAAACAGAGCAGCTGTTTACTGTTATGTACTACATTAAGAAAAAAAAACTACTTATATTAGTCATGAGGAAAGAAAATATTAATATTTACGAAAAGCAGAATGTATTTACTTTCCTAGACTTTAAAAAGTTGTATTAAGAAAACGTGTATATATATATATATGTACATATATACTGTATATATACATACATATATACTGTATATATATACATACATACATATATACTTTGTATATATACATACATATATACTTTGTACATATACATACATACACATACCTATATATACTGTATACACATACATACATATACATATATACACATACATATACATATATACACGTACATATACAGTATATATGTACACATACATATA